>NW_026571018.1:34432284-34487284 GCF_026225935.1 Boleophthalmus pectinirostris | reverse complement strand
GACCATCACAATATCGAATCACAAGTCTCTTTGCTTAACCCTTCCAGACCTAAGGGCATTTTTGGTACATTTGTCCTCGCCTGGATTTTTTTCCTAATTTTGCTATTAAAACTCCCCCTTTTATCCCCTAATGAAGTGCTATACATCCTTTTTTTCAGTACAACCTGTTCTTTCACAATCTGAATGCTGTAGTTGTGTCATATGGCTGTAATAAAAGCTATAGCACTAGAAATACAAAGGAAAAAAAAAAACGGAAAATAATATTCACACTCCTTTATTCAAAACACACAGCAAACATGTATAAACAACTTTTTAGACATAATAAATACTTAGTTTAGGGTCTTAGCTACAAAAGTGCAAAATATGAAGTTTGTAGGTATTCTAGAAATGTCATTTTTGCCCTCAAAACAAAAAAAAGTGCACTCGTCCAAGTCCTAGTGCCAATCATGGAAGCAGTTCCTATCAGGCACCAGGCATAGTGCCACATCACAGGCCTTGCATTTCCATGCAGTACACTGCCTCTTCCCCTGTGTTTGTCAGCAGTGCACACATGACAGCCTCCCATATGATCCTTGCCTGCTGTGGTCTTCCTGGTGTGGTGGTTAGTAAAGCCACGGGTCTTATCTATACAAGGAAAAAATTAAAGTCTCTATCTTTTATGGTTAAAAAGTTATGCGCGGTTATGTAAAACATGTCGGTCTGGAAGGGTTAAATGAAGAGTTATGGTGCAGCAATAGTTTAAAAAAAGACAGAGGGAACTACACAGACCATGATCCTTTGCTCCATTTCAGTGTTGACTACAAGAAGAAATAACAGTTCTAAGCACTTTTAAGTCTTAGTTCTTTGGAACCTCCATAAAATATCGCAATAAATATCGTACCGTGAGATGTATATCCTGAAAATATCGTACCGAGAGATTTGAATATCATCTCCCCCCCATATCGTGAGCTTTCCCACAATATCACATTAAATATCAATATTGTACTGTGAGGTTCGTACTGTGATCACATCGTATCATTAGACTTGGATATCATTACACCCCTACTCTGTATAATTAAACTAAAATAAAGAAAAAAAATAAATCTCAATAGAGAAAATATTTTTTTAGACCTCCATAACCCAGTTTTTACCACTAACAAATAATGGCTCATTGTAATCTCATTTTGTGAATGTCATCATTACACTACAGTGTTAAAGTAAATCTTTATACAGCGAGTGGTGAGTCCAAACCAAAATGTCAGACAAAGCAGATACACACAAAAGTGTTCATATCAGCCTGATATAAATCTCTACACTAAAACACAAGTAGTTTATTACTTTGTGCACTGACATGAAGTCTGCTTAAAATGTATGAACTTTTAAAAACATTGAGAAAAAACCCGCACACCGTCTTACTTGCAAAATGTGAGATTTATTAGGACAAAGGACATTCTGTATGTCCTAATAAATCTCACATTTAAGATGGTGTGCAGGATTTTTCAATGTTCTTGGGCTCCCTCTCCACCAACGCACCCGTCTCAATTAACTGATGTGCGAAGTTCTCATTTTTTATATCGTGAACTTTAAGAACGCAAATGAGCTTTCTGAAATATGAAGAACTGACACATACCAGTTGCTTTTTGGTCAATAAACATTATTATTGAAATATTCACAAATGCACACTTTGCAATTTACAATACCAGTCAAAAGTTGGACACTTTTTCATTATGCTTCTACTTTATTTCCATGATTATTTGCATTGTAGATTCTCACTGAAGACTCAAATTTATGAATAAACATGTGGAATACTGTGAACTAACTCAACTCAAAATAACTTGGCTTGTTTTAGGCTATGTTTACACTGAAACGTATCACCGTATCACAGTATCATAAACGATCTGCATCCAGACACGTCGTTTCTGTGTCTGCAAGTCTTTCTCGATCCACACAGCTTTGAGCATATTTATGTTTTACAGTAACAAAACTTAAAACCACATGGCTAATTTGCATAAACTAAGCGCGCAAAAAACTGCTCGCTATTGTGCTCTGATGCGGTTCAGCTTCTGTCGAACTAAAGGACACGAATCAGTGGAATATGAGTGTTCTTTCTGTGACAGAGGGGTGTTCTGCTGATGGTGAGTCTGTTCTGTACTTCTATCGCGTTGGAGATGGTTCATGTTAAACTTTTCAGAGATTATACATCTGCAGGTCGTACACACAGAGCGTATAAATGAATGGACATATATTCTAGCCTTTTAGCGTTTTGGCGGTGAATTACTTTGCGGCGCACAGACCTACATCACCGTATCAGTGTTTTCAGGCGTCCACACAGTGCTGGATCAGATCTGTATTCAGATGAATTCGTGGGAGCTGGTGGGACCAGATTGTTCCGTCTCTGGAACCGTTTTCAATCGGATTAGTGTGAATGGAAACTGCATCCACAACAAATGTGTACTAGTATGGACGGGGTCTTAGATTTTTTTTTTTTTTTAAATAGCCACCCAAAAATAAGTCAGGGGTTTACAGCAGTGTCAACAATGCAAAGGGTGGATTCTATGAGGATTTAAATATAATATATAAAAAATATATTTTGGTGAGATATTTCACTTTTTTCTTTATGACATAATTCTGTATATCTTGCATCATATATTTGATGTCTTCTCTATGTATAGAAAATGTAGAAAGCACTAAACACAAAGAAAAAGAAAGTATGTCCACATTTTTGGCTGGTAGTAGGGATGGGCATTCGATGAAAATTTCTTAATCGATCGTCGGAAGAATTAACGATCGATTATCGATTAATCATTAACATTTTTATATTAAAATGATCATCATTATTATTACTATCTGCACTACTAATCTGCATAAATCAATTCAACTTTACGACATATAAACCGTAACGAATCTAGAGCCACATCAGCCCGTTTGACATTATAATGTGTTTAATTCAGTTTTGCGCAACTCTCACAGAAACAAAACTTAAAACCGCATCGCTAATTTGCATAAACTAAGCGAAGATAAAACTACAGCTCTTGTGTCGCTGATGTGGTTCAATTTCTGTTGGATTAAAAGACATGACTCAGTGGAATACAGGTTAGTGTGACCAGATTTACGTTTGTCAAAACCAGGACACCGTACGGGGGGAGGGAGGTGGGGACTCGTCATCGACATTGAGCGACTCTCACCTGGTAAAAACTTTTTTCCCACTGGACACCGAAACATATGTGCTGCTTTATACACACTGTGCACATGGACTCACACTTGTCCCGAACGCAACGGAAAGCCTGGAATTTCTTGTAAATACGCATTTGTGCTTCGGTACGTTGCAGACTGACCCACTGTTTGTGTCTCGCTCCTTCTGATGCAGAGACACATGTACAGACCCCTGTTTGATCACACTATGCACAACAACCTACATTCGGTTTGTCGATTAAAATTAACGTAATCGATGAAATTCTTAATGATCAATTATCGATTAATCGATTAACCATGCCCATCCCTAGCTGGTAGTGTATAATATAGATAAAAATGTAGTTAAATGTTCAAAACAGTTCATTTTTACAGTGTAATTTAGGTCTTTTTTCAGTGAAGAGGAGATGTTTGGAGGAGGAAGAGGTCTATTTCCACAGCCTATTACCAGAGCATTTCTTTGTGATGAACGGCCTCAGATAAACACTTGGTCGGGGTTCACTGTGAGGTTGAGCCACAGTTAAAGCTGCGCTCAGAGAGGTACTATAGGCACAAAGGCAATCGTCATCAGTCAAACCACACACACTTACATTACATTACATTACAGGTCTGAGAATGGACCGCACCTTTGACTTAGATCTGCCACATGTTTCAATCTCTGCCACCATTTCATTTGTGAGAAACCTGAAAGCTACCTCCAGGATTATAGATTTTAGCATGATTAAAACATATACAGTACTTACAAATACCCATAGTGATGCTACATTCGATGATACAGTATTGTTATTGTGGGCTGCTGTATCATTATCTTTGTACTGAGTAGTTTTTTGTTTGTTCAGAGAAAGGAAACTGCAAATCTGACATATTCATTGCTTCAACCCTTCTAGACCTAAAGGCAATTTTAGTACATTTGTCCTCACCTCACCCCACCTTTTTTCTTAATTTTGCTATTACAACTCCTCCTTTTACCCCCTAATGAAGTGTTATACATCCTTTTTTTCCTGTTATTTCACAATCTGTTGTGTAGTTGTATCATATGGCTGGAATAAAAGCTACAGGGCCAAAAATACACATGAAAAAAAAAAGGAAAATAAAATTCACACTCTTTCATACAAAACACACAGTAAAAAATGTGTAAACAACTTTTAGGACATAAAAAATGCTTAATTTAGGGATTTAACTACAAAAGTGCAAAATATCAAGTCTGTAAATGAACTCAAAATATCCTTATTGCCTCAAAACAAAACAAAAAGTGCAATGGCCCCATGACTTTCCTGGTGTCAGTCATGGAAACAGCTGGTGTCAGGTCCAGGGGACAGAGCCACATCACTTCCTGCATTTCCATGGTGTGTAATACATTTGTAAATTTTGAGTGAAATAAACTTTTCAAATAAAAATAGCAAGGGATGCACAATTACGTAGACAAAATGGATGGAGCGCCTGCGTTTGGCAGAAAGCAAAGTTCCTATTGGACACTTGTTTCCCCTAGGGTTAGGGTTAGGGTTAGCAGCTTGCATGTGAAGTAGGATAATACCGGAAATATGCCCGGAAAGCTGAAACTGTCGGCTTTTCAAGGGAAAAAAAGGACGTTTCCATCTTTTTTGATTGGAAAGTTATGTGTGGTTATGTAAAACATGTCTGGAAGGGTTAATGGTTACAATTGGTTTATTCCATACTGGCTTTGTACAGGCAGGGGTTGAACATATAAATACTGTTGTCAAAATGTATTTGGTTCTTAAAAATAGTGATATATTGTAGAATATCATATGCAATATACTGATTATCACATCATGATCACCATATTGTGATAATATTGTATCGTGGGTCATGTATCGGGTATCATGTCGAATCATGAGGGACACTGCGATTCCCAGAACTACAAATGAAAGAAACTGTATTGTATCTATTTTATTAAAGAGGGGGTATAAGGCAAAATTGATTGTTGAGTTTTCTACCATGTTATAATTAGGGGTGTAACAGTACACAAAAAATTAGAGATTCCGTGAGGACTAGAGCGCGACGACCATAGTTTTGCAAAGATTCACGTGGTTCGGAGGGACGTAGTCAACACTGCCACCCCAATCATGGAGTCGCCTCATGAATATTAGTACGTATATTAATATTAATAGAATATGAATAAGACCTGAGCCTTCCATGTAGCTGCACATGTCGCGGCAGAAAGTAAACACCCACAAATTGCTTGAACTCACGCGTACATTGCCCTGCACCGAACCATATGTCCCATAACAAAACGGTTCAGCACAAAATCGATCTACCGTTACACCTCTAGTTATAATGTTGTTCCTTCATCGAAAACATGCCTGAAGAGGTTTTAGAGTCATCCATGCTTGTTTCAGTATTTTAGCATACTTATCTTATTTACTTATACTACTTATTTATCTCTCCCGGCCCTTTTCTGGTGTCCGTCCCACAATCCCGCCTCAAAACCAGGGGAGGCCGCGCTTTCTCTGTTGTTGGCCCCAAGCTTTGGAATGCCCTCCCTCTTCACCTGAGATCTTGCTCCTCCCTACCTCACTTTAAAACCCTCCTAAAAACAAATTTTTTCAAGATGGCATTTAACAGCCCATGAGCTCTACTTTAAACTATTATCTTTGTGCATCAAGTAACTCGTTTATGTCATATTTTATATATTTTATATTTGTGTTAATGTTTCATTATGTTGTGTTTCATGCTGTAAAACACTTTGGTGCACATTCTTATGGTTGTTTTAAATGTGCTATATAAATAAAATGACTTGACTTGACTTTTCAAACCCTCCTTACGGTTTGCTGTAAAATTCTGTACAAGGCTCCGCCCACAAGTTTACATCACCCATCCTCCCACACGACAATTCTGCATAAATATATACTAAAACATGATACAAAAACACAACAACTTTGACAAACCTGATGTGATGTGCAGTAGTTTCATTAGCGGGATGCAACGTTGATTGTGTTGTGGTAGTGCTCTGAAGAAGGGGTGATTTAACGTAACTTAATGAGTTGTTTTGGGTGAATATAGCATTTTCAAAACAATAAAAGGTAACTGGTGATCTAAATATGTAATGTGTTAGTAGTTAATACTCTATAGATGTGAAATACCTCCTCTTTAATTAAAAAAATACAGTTCTACAAAGTGAAAGATCAGAAACAAAGAGCTTGTAATATTTAGTTAAAAATATAAAATGATACAAAACAAGTCATAGACGTAATATAAAGATTACTCATTCACTTCATGTGGCCTAATATTACTACTTTTTTAAATATAAACCACAAACATACAAACCAAACAAAATTATTACACAAATCTGGCCTATTTAAAATGAATTTCCAGCCCAATGTAACTGTATTTATGCAAACAGTCTGGGGGAAAACAGGCCAGTTTCTCTGCATCTTTAAAATCTCCCTGGAGACCTGCTATAAACCCATCGTCTCTTTGTCTTCCTCGGCTCCGGGCCCTATCACTCACATTAATCTCCGTAATGTCCGGATGGATGCTGCTGTTTGTGTAACGGCTGCCATGGCGACCAGAGACATGGTTCTCTCTGTCTCCGGTTCCTACGGCGATGGAGCACCTGATGCCTCGACGCTTGATACAACATGAAAACACAAACACTAAAGCTGACTTCCCATCTCTGGAAATCTCCACCTGATGCCCTGGGAGCCTATTGGTGTGTTCATCCATGACCTTTAATAGATGATCTGTAATATCTTTTTTTTTTTTTCCAGATATGATGTTTTACATTACAGAAAGATAACCGGATAGTAGCCTGTAAGCAAGAAAAAAGCAGGGTATATAAAACTAGAACGATATGGTAAAAATAAAAACTGTTATGATTTTCAGGACTTTTGATTCAATTGTATTTTTTATTACTTAAATATTAGGCTATTTTCTGATCTTTTGTATATTATCATGCTGTTTCCTCATCACAAACATACCTAGATGTTTAGCACACAAAATCCTGCATATAGGCGAGTTTCAGCTGACGTCATTGTTATTAAAAGCCCGCGTTGCATGCTGGGAAATATTTTGGTCGGAGGCAAGAAACACGATAGCGGTCAAACACAGTGCGTAACCTCGTGTATTTATCCCCGATAATGGTAAATTCCTGCTGCATTATCGGATGCACAAATAGAAGCACGGAAGAAGGAAAATGTCTTTTTCGTATTCTGAGTGAAAAGAACCGCTAACGGTGAATTAAATGGCTTTCAAACATTCGCAGAGCAAATGTAGAAGATCCTAACAAACCGTGGACAAGTTCAACAACGCATCAAGACTCTTGGAGGTTTTCTCTTTTCTGCTGTGAATGGCCCAGGAGTTTCCACCAAGTCATTGTGGATATCGCCGAAGTGAATATTTGTCCAGATAGTTGGAGATTCAGACCAGAAATTTGGTTTGATCCACCTTTTGTCGGGGTTGAAAAGGTGTGATTTGGCGTCCGTCGATGCTTATGACCAATTTCTGGTCAAATGGTCTTGGGTCCTCTGCCGTTAGAGTGGATAAATAACTGAGATCAATACCCTTTACGTGCTTTCTCACTCCGTCCGTCATGTTAAATTAGTGTTTATTGCCGCTGATCAAAATAATTCCCAGCATGCAACACGCGCTTTTGTCAAAAATGAAACTCGCCTATATAAGCTGAGTTCATCTCTCCAATATTAACCACTTTGTGATGTTATTTACACATTTTGGATATAGGACCTCATTTCTTAGTGAGCCAGAGTGTTGGAGACGTGTGGAGACACTTTTTAGAATATTCCATCCAGTCCTTGCCAACCCATGCTCCCACAAGGACATTTTTCATGAATATAATAAAGCAGGATATTAAACAATACACTATAGTTTTGATCTAAATATGTGTTAACAATTAAAGGGACGGTAAAGAATTTTGGACATAGGGCCTCATTCCTATTGAGCCAGAGTGTTGGAGACGTGTGGAGACACTTTTTAAAATATTCCATCCAGTCCTTGTATTGGCAGAGGTCACTGGTGCTAGGCTAGTGCATGTCAATGGCCATAGTTATCCTGCCACTAAAAACAGTTTTACCCACTCCACAAAACACCCAAAGCAAATCTATTATTACACCAGACTGTCCATATGAATGTCTGTGTCGATAGAATAATTTTAGAAGTAAAACCAGCCTTGCATTTGAAGGATTTATGTCTCAGCAGCAGCAGCGCGTTGTACTTCCTGATAGAAAGCTCAGCAGTGGTGGACTGATATATGAGAAAATAGTCCCTCAGCATGTGAAGATTCATGTGATGCAAGGTTAGTTTTACTTCAAACATTATTCTATCAACACAGACATTTACATTGACAGTCTGGTGTAATAATAGATTTGTTTCGGGTGTTTTGTGGAGTGGGTTAGACTGTTTTTAGTGGCAGGATAACTATGGCCATTGACATGCACTAGCCTAGCACCAGTGACCTCTGCAAATACAAGAACTGGATGGAATATTTCAAAAAGTGTCTCCACACATCTCCAACACTCTGGCTCACTAGGAAATTAAGTCTTACATCCAAAATCTCAAACTGTCCCTTTAATGCAGGAAGTGCTCCACTGTGTTTTTAAACTACATACACCACTAGAAACATTTGGATGATTTCAGCCCTGGAATGGCCACTCTCTACTGAACTAAAGGTAAAATATAGTTGTTAACTTGAAAACTACCACTGCATGACATCACAGGGTGGAACAGAGCATTTTGAGCTTTGGAGATGCAGACTAATAATAAAGGATTATTCAAATTCTGTCTAATAAAGGATCTTTAAAAAAATGCTTTTCTGACCAAGGATCTGGCCAAAGTAAAAAAGTAACTTTCAGTGTCTCTTAATGTTTAATTCGAACTAAATTTAGGGTTAGAATTACTTTCTTCAGTCTGAGATACATTTCCAGTTGGTTTAGGACAAGGATGTCAGAAATATGACTTAATGACCCCAGTACAGAAGAGATATCAAGGAATACGTGATGCCTGTTGGAGATGAGGTAATGATGGTGCAAATCATTTCCATATTTTGGGGGGGAATGTGGGGGTCATCCAAGAATACTGGTCAGAGATTCATCAACATCTGCCAAATTGTTTTTCATTTGTTTTCCCCCTCTCATTTGAAGCCTTGTATCTTGGTAACCTCGTACTAGACGCTTTAACAACACAAACAAGAGACTACTTTATATTCTGTTGGCTGCAAGTAAAAAGGCAATAACAAGGAAGCAGCTTAAACCTGAGCGATCAACAATCGAGAACTGGACTGATATTGTGCAAGAGAGCAACACAATGGAAAAGGTTACATTTTTATTGAAAGTGCAGCTGGACTTATTTTATAAGATGTGGTCTAAATGGACAGAGGATGTAAAGCCAGTGAGATCAGACTTCATATAAAACTACTTCATATTTGCAATGTTTTGTTCATTTGAGAAAGAGGTTCCCTGGCTCCCCAACCTGTTCTGAGTTTGTATATGGGTCCAGTCAAGCAGTAATGGAGGGAAACAGGGGCAGATTTTTTACATTCAAATGTCTCTTATTCAGAAACTAGAGGAACTATTGAAATAAGTAAAGTATCAGAATGTAGGAAAGAGTTACACTCCAACAGGGTAAAGTTAAACCTGTGATATTCTTTCAAGTTTTTGACAAAAAATTTAAAAACTCATGTCGGTAACGGAGGGAATGAAATATGCAGCACTTTTTGGGCAATAAATACAAACAGTGATAACTCTTGGTTCTCACTTACATATCCTTAACAAACTGGTTTGAATATTTGCTTCATATAGTTTTCTACCATATGGTACAAGATTAGGTTGAAAAACCTCTTACTTTTTGAGTAATGAGATTTTTTATTAAGAAAGGTCATGGTAACGGAGAGAAAAGTAACAGAGGGAAAATTGTTCAAGCAAGTAGAAGGTGCATGATTTTACATCATTTGTCGCTTTTTTCTTCTGAATACTTTAATATTACTTCAAAATGAAAGGAAACTATTTCTATAAAATATGTCAGTCCTTCCAACATAATTTATATCATTTTAAATACATTTTATTTGAAAAATCATGTACCTTCATCAACAGTTCTAAGATGGAATAACACAAGATATGATGAAATACATCCATTTATTTACATGATTTGCAGGTCTTTGAAATTTGGGAAATAATTTTTGTTCCATGTTTCATACATGGTCTGTTTAAAACGTATGGAACTTTAGAACCAAAAATGGTACAGAAAAAAAGGTCAACAGTTTCATAAACTAGAGTACATATGTATCTGTTCAATACATTTTTATATCAGATGCATTAACTTGAATTTTTGGCCTTGCTGTTTACTTCTGCTTGACCGGGCCCATATGTAAAAAAAAAAAAAAAAAAAAAAAAAGCAAAAGTAGGAATGAGTGATTTCATTCTACACATTGCAATGTGTACATGACTACATGACTACCCTCACTGTATAGGTTTAAACCCAATATAGTGAACTCATATTACTGTATTACCATGTTAGTAAGTAAGTAAATAAGCTTTATAGAGATTTTCATAGATTAAAAAAAAGCACAAAATGCTTTACAAAGAGCAGGTTTTAGTCAAAGAGGCTATTAAAGGTCTTATATTATGCAAAATTAACTCTCGTGATCTTGAAGCCACATTAGAATGTCCTCAAAAAACATACCAGGAATTGTGTTTTATTTCATTCACACATATTTTAGTAAACCTATATTATTATTCTGCATCTCCAAAGCTCAAAATGTTCTGCCCCACCTTGTAATGTCACTAAACAATAATTTTTATATTAACAGCTACCTTTTGCCTTTTGTTCATACAGACTGGCAATTGCGGGGCTGAGGGCTTGTTTACACGTGAATGTTGGCGGGTAAAAACGTCAAAATAGTTTCATTTAGACAGTGACAGCGTTTTTGTGGCTTAAAAACGCCAAAATCCAAAATCACCGTCTAGAGTGGAAAAGTTGAATACACTCCACCGTAGCATTTCCGTCTACACTGCCCAAGACGCAAAACTCTGGTCAGATCTGCTCATGTCACGTACGCGTTTACGTCACATACATACAGTACACAGAAACAAACATGTCGGACGGCATGCATACCCAATCGAATTCCCACACACTTTTGCGTCACCGTATGCAGTCACCGAATGAAAAGTGAAGACGTGACATCACTTTTGCGTCTTCTTTTTTCATCTTCTGACTGTCATCATATAAACGTCGCCCTAATATGGATCCAAAGAAACTACAAATACAATACAGAACGTTATCAAGCTGAAGAAACTATGAACTTCCCGCCCTCATTTCTCGAAATCACAGCTATCAAAGCATCATCTCAGAGCCCCCATCAAAGCTTCACACAGGACCACCATAGATACATTAAAGCGGGCTCCTCCATCACGCCGCGCTCACATGGCACACACGAGGTTGAGGGTTATGGAGGATATATTGGATCTGACAGTTAATGTTATGGTCTGGTAGTCACATATCTCACTTCCTCTCCTCGCACCGTCTGTATCAGTGCATTTACTCAGCCTACTTCCACCATATATATCCACAGAAGAGCAAGACATATGGTACAATACTGCCGGGTTTCCAGTGACATCACAACATCCTCTAAGTAGGTTATGGTGACAGGACAGAATAATTAAAGGTCCTATAATCCGTGTATCATTCGTTCATTCGTTTTTCAATATAAAACCAAAAATAAGAAAACGAAAAAACAACAGTTTTCTTCGTTATTTGTCTCCAAAACCAAAATGAAAAAACGGATAACGATTCGTTTTTTCAGTTTTCGATTTTGTGTTTAAATGAAGAATGGAAAAAAACGGATAACGGCCGTTTCCCGTTTACGTGACTTCCGTGACTGCGATGCCGAACTTTTGCACCGCGTACGGACTGAACTAGGACTGATCCAGGTCCGAGACCAGACCAAGACCACAGCGGGACTGAGACCGGGACCAGACCGGGGACCAGAGCGGACTGAGACCGGGACCAGACCGGGACCAGAGCGGGACTGAGTCTCAGTAGCGCTCTGGTCCCGGTCTGGTCCCGGACCTGGTCCATCTGAACCAAAAGCTCTTTGTTCGGTTCGTTTTCGTTGGGGTGAAAGCATCAGTCGGAGGCTTTGCACCACCTCGGAATCAGCCGCGGTTCTTGAACGCGGAGGACCAGAGCAGCTCTGTCCCGGTCTCAGTCCCGCTCTGGTCCCGGTCTGGTCCCGGTCTCAGTCCCGGTCTGGTCCTGGTCTGTCCTGGTCTCAGTCCCACTCTGGTCTCGGTCTGGTCTCGGACCTGGATCAGTCCCGGTTCAGTCCGTATGCGGTGCAAAAGTCCGGCATCGCAGTCACGGAAGTCACGTAAACGGGAAACGGCCGTTATCCGTTTTTTCCATTCTTCATTTAAACACAAAATCGAAAACTGAAAAAACGAATCGTTATCCGTTTTTTCATTTTGGTGTTGGAGACAAATAACGAAGAAAACTGTTGTTTTTTCGTTTTCTTATTTTTGGTTTTATATTGAAAAACGAATGAACGAATGATACACGGATTGTCCTATATTACACAGAAATTACTCTTGTGAGCTTTAATCTCTGTTATGTCATTACCTCCTCAAAAACAGACCTGGAGTTGTGTTTTGTTTCATTTACCGTATTTTTCGGACTATAAGTCGTACTTTTTTTCATGGTTTGGGTGGTCCTGTGTGTCATATATTAAAATTTTCACACTGACAGCTGCGAGAGGCTCTAGTCTTATGTGTCAGTATCTGCTGCTCCTATTATTCCTGTATCAATGACACTTCACTCTACTGTGCATGTCTCCTGCAGAAAGAGCCTCTGTCCTGCTGCAAGTTGTGAAATCTGCAGCTGAAAATGATATTCGAGCAGCAGAAAGAAAGTTTGGAGTGAGTGAAAAACTTGTGAGGGACTGGGGAAAAGCAGGGATGGAACCGGGAGGATGCACCATGCAAGTTTCCTGGAAGTCACTGGATGGATGGACAAAACCTGGACTTAAGTGACACCGAAACCATCCTCTCGGGATTCAGAAAGACCAAAATAATTCTAACTGGAACTGATGCTGAGTCTGACAGCAGCTACACAGAAGAGGAAGCAGCGCTCCATTTACCTCCAGAGGTCGTGGAGTTGCTCAGAAGTGACACCGAGGATGAAGAATTGGATTTAGTGATTTGGAGTGAGATGGAGAGTTTGTTAAACTTGTTCTGTTCTGTTGTTTATGTTATAGTTTATCTGAAGAACTGTTCATATGTGATGTTAACAGTCTGTTGTTCTCTGTTCTATTGTTATTACTAGAACTTGACTTTCAACATGAAATGTCAGTTCCTGGTCTCTGATTTTATCAAATTAATTTCCCCCAAAAAGTGCTACTTATTGTCCGGTGCAACTTTATTAGTATGTCTTCATCTCCAAAGCTTGAAATGCTCTGCTCCACCTTGTAATGTCATAATTTAAGTTAACCGTTTACCTTTTGTGTAGAGATATTGGAAAATTTGAGGTTTGTGAAGGTTTATGGAGTTTAAAAGTACAGCAAAGCACTTTATTATCACATAGCATGTGCTTAATCAGTTTTTCCATTTTTTTTAATTTTTTTTCCTCAGTACAGTAGATCATTCACATTTTTTATTTTTTTTATTTTGACCTGTTAAAAATAGAAAAAAAAATGCATTCAATATATTCAGAACATAATTTCAATTTCAAATTTCAGTCTCCAAAGAGTAAACTCTCCAAATCACATGCTTTTACTGACAAAACATTTGAGAGAATGTCCCACTGTACGGCATTAAACGCCTATATCCAAGCAGATGATGCTACCAGGCCAAGTTACAAGTCAGATGACTTCTGACAGATAAAAACATGAATGCTTAACAGATTCTGTGGAGTATTCTAGGCAAAGCAAAGACAACTCCGTGGAAACAAGAAGGCGGCGAATTTACATCGTGCACCTTTAAAGAAGACTGTGAAGCTTATGCTTGTGCTTGCTATATAGTTATAATCTCTGACAATTTGTATTATTTAAATCTCAATATTGACTAAAATGAAACTAGTCCACTAAGTTCCGCGTTAGAAAAAGGCGGCGTCCAATGTGAGCCGACACCACCGTGAACACCATCACATCAAAGTCCACACTCCCAATGGATTTGTTTGTATTTGTACTAGGGATGGGCATTCGATGAAATTTTCTTAATCAATCGTCGGAAGAATTAACGATTGATTATCAATTAATCATTAACGTGTTTATATTAAAATTATCATCATTATTATTACTATCTGCACTACTAATCTGCGTAAATAAATTCAACTTTACGACATATAAACCGTAACGACTCTAGAGCCACATCAAATCCGTTTGACATTATAATGTGTTTAATTCAGTTTTGCGCAACTCTCACAGAAACAAAACTTAAAACCGCATTGCTAATTTGCAGAAACTAAGCGAAGATAAAACTACAGCTCTTGTGTCGCTGATGCGGTTCAACTTCTGTCGGATTAAAAGACATGACTCAGTGGAATACAGGTTAGTGTGACCAGATTTGTGTTTGTCAAAACCAGGACACCGTACGGGGGGAGGGAGGTGGGGACTCGTCATCGACATTGAGCGACTCTCACCTGGCAAAACTTTTTCCCACTGGACACAGAACCATATGTGCTGCTTTGTGCACTGTGCACATGGACTCACACTTGTCCCGAACGCAACGGAAAGTGTGGAATTTCTTGTACAAATCATCGTTAAATACGCATTTGCGTTGCAGACTGACCGACTGTTTGTGTTTGCTCGCTCCTTCTAAGTGCAGAGAGACACATGTTTGGTCACTCTACGCACAGCAACCTACATTTGGTTTGTCGATTAAAATGAACATAATCGATGAAATTCTTAATGATCAATTATCGATTAATCATGCCCATCCCTAATTTGTACTAAAAAGTCTAAGTAATTCTGCAAAGTCCTACGTATATCACTGATTAAGAAAGTTAAATTAAACAATGCAAGTAAAGAGCAGTGGGCATGTCCCGATGGGAAAACGGGAATTGATTGGCAATACTCTGGCGTCTTGAAAATAAGTGATTCAAGATTGCTCAAATATGCACAAATACATATTAATATTCGGGTGAATAAATGAGAAGAAAAAACAACTCTGACACTGTTAAAAACGACAAGAATAGGTCTGTTAATATGATTTTGAATAGTATTTTTACATAAAGACAGCCGAGGTTGGGGATAAGTGCATGGATGTAACGCTACACAAAAGAGGAGGACTGCCATTATAAGCTGGTTCAGTGGTCCAGCCCTCGGGTCAAACCACTCTCTGGGTTACACAATCACACCAAGAGGCTCTTTTGTACAGGGTTATGGTCCGGCTCTGTGCTGTGGCTTCTGTCAACACGCACAACAGAAACAAGCTGGCACAGGTCACTCACATTAAAGGTTGTATAGAGGATTTTCCAAGGAACGAGAAATCCAGCGACTGTTTGTCCTTTTTCAAATGTCGCGCATGCGTGAAACCACCCCCCCTCCCCTACAGCTCCTACGTAGAAACGCCTTCTCCCGCCTCCTCTTTACGCCAGAAACAGGTTTGTTTACAGCCGGTGAGCTGCACATGACTTGTAAACAACTAACTACAGTGTTGGTTAGGCAAGACGGAGAAGTGAGGAGCGGGGGGAGCGGGTGTGCGGACATTACGTTCGCGGACGAGAAGTGAGGAGCAGGGAGAAGAGCGGAGCAGGGAGAGAGGAGAGAGGAGAGAGGAGAGCGGTGCGCGGAGATTCCGTGCCCGGGAAAGTGAGGAGCAGGGGGAAGAGCGGAACGGGCAGCGGGGACAGGAGCAGGAAAGGGGTGCAGAGAAGGTTGCGCGGAGATTCCATGCGAATGAACTAGCTACAACACGCAGCAGCAAGCGGACTCTTTCTTTGCCTTGAAAATGACGTTTTCAGACATAGGATATCGCTTTCGTGTCCTGAAAAACGTTTGTCTAGCTCTTGGAAATAAAGTACGTTTTCATAATAAGCAGACGTTTCCTGTCCAGGAGACCTCAAAAACTGACTTTCTTTTGCGGCTAACTGCTCCTGGATTCTTGTCGCCATTGCAACAAACTTTGTGCGAACTGCGAGGAAGATATAGGTCAAAAAAAGCCACTAAGAACTGTTGCGTTGGTGGAGTAAACAGCGTCTGTGCGGCTTGCGTCTGTGGACTGCGTGACAGTCGTACGTAAACCACGTACCGGCACCGCGCAGGCAAGTCAGTTACGCTAGAAACGTAGGGAGATTGATTGACAGCCTGTCAGCTCACAGATAACGAGGCAGTGTCGTTATCTATTGGCAAATGTTTAGCTCCACCACGTCCAGAGTTGATGAATTTTTATTCTCTTTTTTTGGTCATCATAATTACAAGGCTACTGCACAACAACATTTAAAGAGCCCATATGACGCTATTTTCTGATTTACAGTATGTTAAAATATTGTTTCCTCGTCACAAACATACCTGGAGTTCGGTTTTGTTTCATTCATACATGTTTAACACACAAATCCTGCATTTTTTGTTCTTCTCTTTCCCATCATGAAGTGTTCTACTGTGTTTTTAAACTCCACATACTTGAATTATTTGGATCATTGTAGACCTGGTAGATAGAGAAAGATTGCGACTGTTTGCTGGGTCCCAAGACAAAAATTTTACAAAAGAAAAAAACAAACCCACACTGCAGTTCTTTGGAGCACCGCAGTGTGACATTTCGGGGTCAAGCCTTTCTTCAGACTGTCTGAGTAGATCTGTTTTTCTTTTGTATAATTTCAGACCTCTAATTGCCAGTTTCTACTGAACTAAAGGTAAAACGTAGCTGGAAGAGAGCATTTTGAGCTTTGGACATGAACGCAGACTAATAATAAAGAGTTATTCAAACTGTGTGAATAAATAATATACATCCTTTAAGCGAGGCGAGCATAAATACATACAAATCATTCTGAAGATGAGGAAAATTATAGCCTTAAAATATAGCAAGCATTGTAACTTTTGCTGTGATTTTTACAGCCCATTCACTTATATATATATGTAATTTCATCCAAATAAATTACAAGAACCTAAGTCCTGATTGATTCAAAATATCACTGTTATCCAGGCAAAGAAATATCAAGATACATTAACAGACAGACTAATAATAAAGAGTTACTCAAACATGTGTGAATGAAACAAAACACAACTACGGGCATGTTTTTGATGAGATAACAGCATTCAGACACTTGGCTTAAAAGTGCATTGTGTAACTTTTCTCCCATGGAGGTGTTATTGCTTATTGAATGTTTCACAGTATGGTATTAAAACCTTTCTATCTTCATGTAGACCAGGGATTTTCAAATTGGGTGAATGTGAGCCTCCCCTTAGAGTAGGTAAAGACAGCCAAGCCCCCCTTGCCCAAAATCCCATCTGCTTGCCCCCCCCCACACAGGCCTTTCAACTAAATGCATCTTTTGAGTTCCTGGCAATGATGAGTTTCAATAACAACTGAAAATATTGTATTTTCATATTTTTTTTAAGTGTATTAAGCAAATCATTTCCAACGTCATGCAGCCTAATTGAGGCGACTTTTAACATCACTGAACATCAATAGCTTACCAGGTCTAAACCAGGTAAACCAGGTTAAACCAGGTCTAAACCAGGTCTAAACCAGGGCTAAACCAGGTTTAAACCAGGTCTAAACCAGGACTAAACCAGGTCTAAACCAGGTCTAAACCAGGTTTAAACCAGGTCTAAACCAGGTTTAAACCAGGTCTAAACCAGGACTAAACCAGGATTAAACCAGGTTTACACCAGGTCTAAACCAGGACTAAACCAGGATTAAACCAGGATTAGACCAGGATTAATCTTGGACTCGAGAGAGTGAGAGAGAGAGAGAGAGAGAGAGGAAGAACCCCGAGCTCCGAGCAGCAGGGTGTCTGCAAAGCTCAATAGGGCGACTTAGCCCTGTGAGGCATGGAGCTCTGTGCCAGTCCTTTCTCCTGCGGTCACCCATTGGTCTATGCAGACGCACCTCCGGGACTCTCTCGACACTCAGTCCTGGTTCAGTTCTGGTTTAGTTCTGGTTTAATCCTGGGATCACTCCTGGTTTAGTGTTTCGTGCCTCCAGGACAAGTCAGGTCTGTAAAAAGGCAATCCCGCTCACAGTCAGAATTCCTGTTTTTCTGGGTAATTTTTAAGCTATAAAACTACCTGTCATTGAATAAATATAAGGTAGAGCTGTTTAATGTCATTCTGAGGAACATTGCAGGCAGAGCCATGACGTATCCATAGAAACCAGCAGGTGACAGACCGCCAAACAAGAAGTTACCACAAGAGTCAATTTTGCGTACTATACAGTATAAATAGGAAGCTGCGCAACCCCTTAGACAAAGCAATACCATTTCCATGACCACCGCCTACGAGAAAAGTCCCACAGTGCATCTTTAAAGCACCGCGATATAAAATGATGGACGTCTGAGCGTGAAATGTAGATTAGCTCCGCAGACAGAGGGACAGCAGTTCTGACACGTCATCTGTCAATCTCTCTGACACGAGCTAATTAAGTTGGATGTGGTGCTGCTCTGCTCCTCTCCTGGTTTGGCCCTGTCAGACTACAGACTGTGTCCTTTTTTCTGTCCACATCATCACTCCAATAATGCCTCCTCGCCAGGTCAGGATAACGGACGGCAGCTTCCTCGCGCTTTTATTGCGAATAGTAGGCAAGTAGAAACGTCTCTGCCCGCACCTCGACGCTGTATATCAAAAAGACGAGCCTATAGCAGCAGTTTGTGTTCACCGTTGTTCGCGGGTTTTTTCTTGTTTTGGAGAAAGTGTGAGACTATAGAGCCCACGTTCTGATAGAGAGACATAACACAGGATTGCTCAAACATGTGTGAATGAAAAAAAAACACAACTCCAGGTCTGTTTTTGAGAAGGGAACATTATAACATGGCTCAAAACTCACAAGAGTCTATTTTGTGTAATATAGGAACTTTAAACGCAATCAAATTGGAATTTCTGAATGGACGTAATTAGCAAATTTGAAATTTCTTGAGTTTGCCATAATTTTCTCCACAACAGACAACATAATACACTGTCTTATTTGGCGTAAAAAACTGTTTACCCTGTAGTTTGGATCTGTAAAAAAACGTGCAATTCTTGTATTTGAAAGTTCATATTTCAGTCTTTTTGTTAATTCTAATGTGAACTTTGAACAGAATCCTTTTATTAAAACACCAAGTCTAACCACAATGCTTGTCAGAAAATAAAAACGTGAATATCAGGAGAAAATATTACTTATCAGAAAGTGGGTACTACATTTTACAATTAAAACAGTTAAAATACAGTTTCCATTTCAGTTCAAATCCATATACCAGTACATTTTATTACATCTCTATCACAATATTATACTCTTTTTTTATCCCTTCCCAACCTTCCTCACCAAAAAAAAAAACAACTAACTAAAATAATACTAAAATTAATAATACATTGATAAACACGCACATACACATTCACACACATTCACTCACTCACATACACTCTTCACATACGTATATTTACATATTGTAAGTACAAAAAGTCTTGTTCCATTGGCAGATAATTTAGCTTGTCAAGTGAGATTCACTCAGATTAGGGCTGCTCGATGGCCCGTACTCACACCTGCACAACCGAACTGGGCCACAGTCGATGACATCATCACACCCGCTGTTTGTTTACATGTCTCGCACATGGATGCGCTAACGCTTTTAGCAGAGAAAGTAGTGCAGCGATACGTGCTGCTCCATGAGTTTATGGATATAAAAACAGCGTGGAGGTGTGAAGACAGGAGGAGACGACGCTGCAAAACGTTTGTCTCTATAGTCCTTATTGAAGGTGAGCGCGGATTCACTGAGTGTGTATACATGCACATCAATAACCCGGTTATGATCGGGTTTTTTGAGTATCCCAGTTTCTTGATGGGTGCATGTAACCCGGTTTCAGTAACCCGGTTATGGCAGTATCCCGGTTATTAGAAACCGGGTTACTGTAGCTGGTTTATTCCGATAGTAACCGGGTTACTTGTGGCATGTATACGCAGTATCCCGGTTACTGCAACATAAAGTTGAGTGCGCATGCGTCCAAAAGACACTTTCCAGCCTTTCACCACAACAGTAGTCACATAAATAAATTGACCAACATAAATAAAGTGACCAAATGAGTGAAATGACGTAAAATAAAGAGCTGCGCTAAACCTGCACACGTACAATCTGCACTCGTACGACCTGCACTCGTGTGACGCTGAAAAGCTAAAACATGAACTATCTCCTATACTCTATACGCACGGAACACACTTACCATCATTAGCGCCTCTTCTGTCACAGAAATAACACACATAATCCACAGAGTCGTCATTTAGTCCAAACTGATCACATCAGCTGCGCAAGGAGCGAGTTGTTTTTTAGCGCCGCTAACAGTTTATGCTAATTAGCCTACGGTCTTAAGTTTCTTTTCTGTAAAACGTAAACAAATGTGATCACAGCTGAATTATCTGATCAAACGGGCTGATGTGTCTATAGTCTCTATGGTTTATATGTTGTAAAGTTGAGTTTATTTATGCAGAAGATTTGAATGAAGAATCTGCACAGTGGATTGTGGGAGATCTCGTAGCTCCTTAGCTTCTTATGCTAAAGGAGCTCACGGTTTGTATTTTTCCTGGTTTATGAAATTGATTTAAGTTAATTTTTGCGCCTGCGCATTTGTAAGATTATGTCAAGAAACCGGGATACTCCATTTGATTAAGTATACGTGGATATGAGTATCCCGGTTTCTCAGTGCGCATGTAAACGCAGTAACCCGAATACTGACATAACCGGGGTATGGCTAATAACCGGGTTACTGATGTGCATGTATACGCACTCACTGTGTGTTTTAGAGCGGAGTTTATTCACTATTTTTATGAGTAACATCAGCACACACACAGGGCTCGTATAGTAAAGTTGTGCATGAGCAACCTAAGGCCCACCTCCTCCAACCGGGCCAAAGTCTCAACCATGCCATGCCTGGGCACGGTTCGATTGCTGTCACACTGGACAAACGTACCACGCTTTAGGGGCGATCCATGCTTGGGCACAGTTCTAAGTGCACCCTAAAATCTGGAGATCGTTTGACATGTTGCTCCTCTGACCAGTGGTTCAGAGGGCATATGCCTCAGTGAAGTAAGCCTGTTAATAAAAGAATAGACAGAGCACGTTTTCAGCTGCTTTACTTCACAACAGAAGATTGTTTCTTCTTCTGCAGCGCTCAGTCTACTCTCTACCAATGTTGCGACATGCGCCATCTACTGGTCAGTGAAGGAATTGCACGTTAACTCAATAGAGATAATAGAACCACATGAATTATATACAATGAAATAAAAATGAAATACTCAAATAAGAAAGTAAAATTTGAGGGGTGTCTGATTTCTAACTGGCATTTTTCCAGCCTCTACAGACACACAAATCAAAATCTATCAAATTTGATTAATTGCACAGCCTTAACTCAAATCATGATAAACCTTTCAAAATTAAAGTAATCTTCACTTGGCTAGATTTGAGTTTTGCAGTGTTTGTTGGGGTCCCAAAAGGAGGAAATCTGGTCACCCTAGTTTAGTTCCACTTTAATACCTTACTGTGCAACCAAAAAAACATTATAGGTCCGGAATATTGTATCATAAAATCACCTTTTCACAATAATTGTCATGCATTTGACATTGTCACGTCCTTATTTACATCTGTGGGTGTCCTTGGAGCTGTTTTCTACCCAAACTCATGCACCCTGTGACGTTGGCGCACCATCCGGCTCTTGTGGTTGCCACAGCGACCAAAACACAAACCCTTTGGGCATTTCGCAGCGACGTTGTGAATAAGTGACATTAGCTGTAAACGGGCCTCGTCTATAACGAGAGTATCCTGGTTACACGAGTGCAAAGAGAGCGCCACAGGTTTGGTTCATGATCCTCAGAGGAGTTGGACATGCCCGGACACAGCTCAGCTCCTCGCGCACGGCTCTGAGCATCTGCTAATGTGGCCTCATTACCAACATGTTTTTTTTTTACATAATTCTGTTTGGAGATAAAAATCGTTTTGCAGTGAGCCAAATGTCCAATTAGATCAACATCAATCATCAATCTCATCATCTCTCTACATCTGTCTCCAGGGATTTCAGATGCCCTACCTAACCATGTTTATGTCCATTTACCCAGATAAACTTACTTGGCTAGATTTTGTTTTTTTCAGCGCATACCTCCGTTTTCATCATTTCACCACTGACACACAACTCCGAGTGAGGGTACATGTGATTAGAAGAGATGAGGTCGCCAAATTCAAGATGATTCCAAACAGCACATACATCTGCAGTCTTCATTTTACCACTGATCACGTTTACTTCAGTGGGTTTGATCACGGTCGGTCGGTGAGAATAGAGCCTATTCTAGTGAAGGTGTATGGAGTTTAAAAACACAAACACTTCTTGTATTACCAAATGACATCACAAGGTGGAGCAGAGAGAAAAACTCTAAATATGCAGGCTTTGTGTGTTAAACATGCGTGAATGAAACAAAAAAAACACAGCTCCAGGTCTGTTTATGATGAGGAAACAACATAATAACACCGATCAGAAAACGGACCCCAAAAGACTGAGTCGTGACCTTCAGGTGGGTCGCAAGAGATTTTTTTGGGGTCGCCTGCATGTAGCTCTGCAATATACAGTTCTGACGCTGATATTTGTGCTGTGCTCTCCCTCCTCCTGCACCCTGGACTGGAACGCAACAGGCCCACCTATCTCGTTAGAAATGTTAAAATGTTAAGACATGTTTTGTATAAATTCTAATGTTTTTGTGATTATTTTATTGACTATTTGGTTCCAGTATTGCTGATTCAATTGAATGTTGAAAAGAAAAAGAAATGGGCTGTATTTAATGTCCAAATAGGCGACTTATGGATCCTTTTATTGCTGCTTCAATGACTGTTTTTCATTGTTTAAAACTTGAGTTGAATTGAGTTCAGAGACACGATCAGCCAATAATAAAATATCCTCAATAAATTCCAATAATGGTCAGTTTGTGATTTACGAATAATATCTACTGACTCGGGTCGCGAAGGTTTGTGACTTTTAAAATATGGATCCCCAGAAAAAAAAGTTTGGAAAACACTGACAAATAACCACGAGACAAATCATTTCAGTTGGCTACTTTAGAAAGGAAAACAACGTGACCTGTGCATCTCATTTTAACCACTCCTCCTCTAATATTGATACTTTGCAGTGACATCACGCTAGGGGGTTCTGCACGTATGTCTATGGCAGCATGTTCATCAGTTACCAAGACGACACAATGCTCACAATAGGATTTAATAGCAGCTTTTCAGGAGCCTGCGATCGATACGAGCGTTCAAGGTCGTGTTTAGATGTTTGATTTTCAGCAAAAATTCGAGAGTGACTAACTAAAAAACTTTATTCTTTTTGGCCATGTTGTGTTAAAACAGTGTATCTCGAGTAACAGAGCTTCAGACAGAGCGGGGCTTACAGTTAGCGTCACCTCAGCTGCTTTTTTAGTTGGATTTCTAACACGTAACTCTTCAAAGTCAGGCAAAAACTGCAGAACCTTAGAAACCCCGTGTGACCTGAGGAGCAGATCTGTGCCTCTGTAACGCATTTCAATATTTCCAGTGAATGGCGCTTTGTCTATTACGGAGCACTACAATCTGAGCTTTTACGATTCCCACTGGGCTCATTCAAATCACTGTTACTGTTTGTGCGAGTCCAGAAAATAAGAACTTTTTATAAACTGGAGTAATGCTGCAAAAACTACAGTGTAAAGGGCTTGTAACAGATTTTAACAGATTCTTGTCAAAATAGAAGCTCTTTACATCGTGCATTGTGCAGTTAAATGTGATAAATAAGAAAAATCGGGACTGTAACATATAATACTATTTTTTATTATCGCATAATAAGGACACAGAAGTGGGCGTAGGGCTAAAAGTGGGTAAAAACTAAAACATATTTCTGACTTCCCTCATCGTTAACAGAGTCAAAAACGGTTTTAAAATATTTGTATTAACCCGCTCTGCATGATCTTAGTGTTTTTATTTTTCAATTTTGTCTATAAATCAAGATATAAACATTAATAACAAACTAATCTGCCGCCTTATTTCCTTGAGGTCGCTCCAAATAGGGTTAACAACAGGTTTGATTGACAGAGCTGCTTAACGGTGCGGGCGGAAAGGGGCGTTACCTTCAACACCCTCGCTCCCGATTAGGTCCTTGGTTGCTATGATAATCCAAAATTCCAAATATGGAACTTGGCTCCAAATTCGCCCCATAACTACAAGCGTCGATGAGCTTCATTTGACTGAACCCGAACGCAATGGCTGACGTCACGCTCACTTCGTTCACTTCTTTTTAACAGTCTACGCTGACCAGTTCATAGTCTAAACGCAAAAATTACGGGTGCTTTTCCATGTCTGTCAAGAGAAAACATTTTGAAGTTTGATATATTGCTCAAGCAAATACAGACGATAAACTAAAGATGCACCAATCCGGCTTTTTCAGTGCCGATACTACAGCTTTAAGTATCTGCCATTGTCCTTACATTACTTTTTTTACTTCAAACTAAAATAAAATAAAACAGAACTGATTCAAAGGTTTAACTTCTTGGGTTCTTTTTAAAGACAATGCAGTAAAGTGTATTTACCTTGTTGACATGTTTCGGCTGCTAGCTGCAAACCATCTTCAGAACTGTCACCGGTGTTGGTGTTGACGTGTCGTATATCAGCTGTTGTTACTTCCTGTAGGCGTGGTCAGCCTGATGGACCTGGCAGGTCGCTCAGACTGACCACGCCTCCCGTCGCCCGGTGTCTCTGGAGGAGGGTGTCCCAGGTGTGTGAAAGGAGGAACGCGCCGTCATCACGGTTAATGCTGTCCGTGCCTCGTTTCCTGATTTCAACGTCCTCCTTGATCCAGCGTTTGAACTTGTTGTTTTCCGATCCAATGACCCGAGCCCCGTCCCAATCCATAATGTGGTTGTTCCTTTTACAGTGGTCACCAACACCGGTGACAGTTCTGAAGATGGCTTGCAGCTAGCAGCCGAAACATGTCAACAAGGTAAACACACTTTACTGCATTGTCTTTAAAAAGAACCCAAGAAGTTAAAGTATATAAGAAGACAAAATGAACATCTTTTGCTTGATTCAAAGGTTATGTGACTGTTATTTATCCCCCAAGAAACTACAGAAGAGCTTTGTGTAAATACAAATTCAAACATTATGAGACATTCTGGGCTGATTACAACCAGTAAATAGTCTTAGTTGGATCAATTTCCACGTCCAACCAGGATATCGACTGAACCGATATCAGGAAGCCGATATCCAGATGGCGCAATTGATATCAGATATATGATACCTGTATTGGATCAGTGCATCCCTACAATAACTGATAATACTGAAACTAATTTATGCCAGTGTTTTCCAAACTTTTTTTCTGCGAACCCATATTTTAAAAGTGAGAAATCTTCGCGACTCAAGTCAACAGACATTATTCGTCAATCACAAAATAAATTTGTGATCATTACTGATCATTAATGAAGATATTTTATTGTTGACTGAGTGATCGTGTCTCTCTGAACAATTAGTATTACTCAAGTTTTAAACTAAGAAAAACAGTAATCAGTGTTTCCCACAGAAAATTGGTTAGGCAAAGCGGTGCTGCCGAAAAAGTGTGCGCGGAGATTCTGTGCACGAAGACGAAGTGAGAAGCAGGGGGGTGACCCAGTCTTTGGGAAAAAACCCTAAAGCACAAAACCCCTAAAGCAAAATTATCCCCCAAAACTTTTCCAAATGTGTGTACAAAAACTGCAATAAATAAATAAATAGCTGAATTAAAATACTTAAGTACTTGGTTTGCATCTTATTGAGTCATAGAAGTTATGTATTCAGCCCTCTACAGCTCAGACCTTATTGTAGTAAAGCAAAATAACAAAACGTTCCAGACTGGTACTTTGAAAAATTGATCAGCAATAAATACTGATCCCCAAAATAAACCGTTCGTTCCATCTGAAATACTAATATATTGAGCGATAAGTCAATGTTGTAATTACTGTGGCAGGTCTATGCCCATCTAATACCATTCTTTAGTATACTGTGTGTCTCTGGTAAAAAATTATCATATTTCCAGCTCTCCCTAATGCTATAATCTCTTCTGGTTAAAAAAACTGTCTGTGGACAAACACAAACCACACGCACTTTCTGTTAACCTCCACTTATTTAAAGTACTGGGCTTCAGCCAAAGTGGAATACATTTCACTCTAAGATCGATACAGTCACATTGTATTGTCTACTTTAATAAAGGCCTGTGTTTTCTATTTAAGTCAGCAAGTCAACGTGGTGTTTAGTAGACATGGGAAAATACTGAAATCTGGTTTAAAAATGTTTTTTTCTGCACATTCTGGTGATAAAATGGCCATTATTTTTGTTGCAGATTATTACAATTATATAAAATGTTCTGAAATCACAATAAACGATATTATTGTTAATTGTCGCCTCCTTAGTGTTTAGTACATTAATGGAATAGTAGTAGTAACAAGTATTAGTAAATGTAGTAATAGTAAAGAGCTCGGCTTGAACGCAAAAAAATGTATGTTACTTGGATGTGAACTAAACGTCTCTGGAGATACATTCGCTAGGCAATATAAAAATAAACAAAAAGAGCAGTCATTTTGCTGTCTAATATCAGGAAGTGTATGATGTACAGGGTGACCAGACGTTCCTGTTTACTCGGGATAGTCCAGTTTTAGCGTTTGTCCCAGGTGTCCATATTTTTGACCAATTTGACACCTGCCAACAGTAAAAAGAGGCAGACATTGAGCCTTATTTATGAAACGTTTTTATGAACAGATTTGTAATTAAGGCCTTCTTACGAACATTTATGGCATTTACAAAACTTTTTCTAACTGAAAATTTTGTTCAGGAGCACTCGTAAGAACAAAGATTCTACTGTTTTAGAATATTAATACTCTGAGAATGCAACAAAAAATTTAAATTGCAATGAAATTGAATTGGATGATTGCAAGTTGTATAATTTCTTAAATTATTTCCTATACACATACGACTATGTGATCCAAAAACATTTCTGAGTTGTTTTACAGAGCCTGTGTTGGGTCTAACAGACATTCTCCAGGCTGCAGTGAGCCATATGGGACTCGGTCACAGCCCTGCGCCTGGTCACCGTGCTGGACTCAACAACCCCATCACCCCCCTGACCCCCATGACCAGAGCGCACTCTTGCACCCTCACCCCAGCCCTGCTCCCTCTCTATTAACCGCGTGTTGTCGATCGCGGAAAGCACAATGAATACGACGAAAGCAGACATACGCTGTATGTCTTAGATCCTCCCTCCGTGAGTGTGTTCATGTGAGTTTTGACATTTGGAAATCGCTGCTGAAGCTGTAAAAAAGCCGTAGTCTGTAAACGCTCCACCTGACTTCCTCAGTCACTCTCTCTCACGCTTTCATGTGTCATAATAATATTGGCCATTTGTGGAAGTTCAAAGGGCGTTTCTAACCAAATACATATTATTTTTTAATGTAAATGTAAATGTAAATGAGCGTGGAGGTGTTCGTAGCTGGGATGAATTAGGCACAACTGTCACTTAAGAAGGAATTTGCGATCTTAAGAACGCTTTCTGAATCTAGCGCAGAGTTCTCTCTACATTTTGAAGTTACGAAATTTTTAAAGAAAAGATTCATGAATGAGGCCCATGGTCATTTGCTGAGGGAAAATACAGAAAAGCTGCTGAAAAATAACCAAAATGTGACTATATATAATGTTGTTACCACTTAGTCAGTTTGTCTACATCTCCAAAGCTCAAAATGCTCTGTTCCACCTTGTGATGTCATGAAGCAGTAGTTTTCAAGTTAACCTTTTAATTTTAGTCCAGTAGTGAATGAAACAAAACAAAACACCAGGTCTGTTTGTGATGAGGAAACAACATTATAACATAGATCAGAAAATAGCGTAATATAAGAACTTAAAATTTTATGTTTAGCACCTTAGAAATATTTAAGTTTTATACATGTATCTATTTTTCGATACTAGTTTCAGTATGTTTTTTACAACCACATACTGCGTTTGCTATAATTTTAAGATAAAACACAGCATATATGATCTACAAATGTGTTTTTCTTTACAAACCGTTGCTTGGAGGCAGTTCAATAAAACATGATACCTCTAATACAAATATTATGTTCCACTGATCTTTCTTATTGATTACTAATAAAAATGTCTCACGCTAAAAACCATTAAGGCGGCGCTTTTTCATTCTGCTGCTGACTCATGACCCATATCTGGTCATTATTACATCACTGCACCATGTTACAGTAAAAACATCTGATACAGGGAATACAATAAAAAAAAAACAATAATAAAAATAAGCCATGACAGGTGCACTGACTCATTAAATGTCTGTTATCTGTGATTTCAGAATTCTTACTGGATCCACGAAGCAATTCTTGTACTGCTTTATGCTCTGTGAAAAGAACTGATGCAAAGTTTTGATACGAAATACGAAGAATAGGGGTGTAACGATATCCAAGTCTCACTATACGATATTGTCAGGGTATGAACCTCACAGTATGATATTTATTGCAATATCATGGAAAAGCTCACGATATGGTGGGGAGGCTCACGATTAGGGATGTAACAATATCCAAATCTCTCTGTACGATATTTTCACGATAATAATCTCATGGTACGATATTTATTGCGATATTTTGTGAGGCGAAAAAACTTTTTCCTCTTAAAATGCCTTGACAAGACTTAATCCAAAGAACTAAGACTTAAAAGTGTTAGAACTGTTATTTCGTCTTATAGTCTGCGCTGAAATGGAGCAAAGGATCATGGTCTATGTAGTTCCCTCTGTGTTTTTTAGCTATTGTTGCACCATAACTCTTCATTTAAGCAAAGAGACTTGTGATTCGATATATTGTGATGGTCCACGATATTACTGTGAGAACTTTGAGGATACGATATCACGATATTTTCGGTTATTGTTACATCCCTAGTATCGAAACAAGATGCTCATTTGAAAAAGTATCTATATTTATATGTTTTTTAAAGGGGTATTTTACTTCTATGGGGTATTAACTGCTAACACATAAAATATTTACTACTTACTATCACCAAAAGTCTCACAAAAATATCGAGAGCTGTCACAGTATATTGAATTACAAGTTCCTTTGCTTAAATTCATAGTTTTATAGTAGCAACAGTTTATGAATATCGGAAACTACATATCCCATGATTCATTTCAGTGCAAACAACATGAAAAAATATGTTTTTTAATTGACTTCTTGGGATTATGACAGAAACAATTCACACCAAAATCTTGTCAAGGTATTTTAAAATACTGTCTACAATTATATTAGCCTCTCCAAAGTATCACAATAAATATCATACCGTGAGATGCATATTGTGAAAATATCGTACTGAGAGTAGGTGTGCAAAAATATCAAAATATCGATATACTGTACAAGTTAATGTGATGATACAGTATCGATATCAGGGGCTGCGGTATCAATATATATCCCCAAGAGTATTTTTTGGTAAATTTTACTAAATTATTTTGATGCCGTGGTACAGTTTTGTTGCTTGTTTAGAGGAAGGAAACTGGTTTATTCGACACATTTGACATTTTCACTGTTTTGATGATTAAAATGTGTTTCAGATGAACTTTGCACAAGAAGTGGTTTAACAAAAACTTTTAGGATCACAGCCATGACTTAGCCTTTATTTTTTATTGAACCATATCGAATTGATTTGAAATACATCGTATCAAATTGAAAATGGACTGTATTGAGATATGTATCGTATCGTGGCCTATGTATCGAGGTATGTATCGTATCGCCCACTTCTTAATGATACCAGCCCTAAACGAGCGATTTGGATATCGTTACATCCCTGCTAGTAGATGTTGCCTCTAATTGATTTGAAAATGCTATATTCAGCAAAAACAATGTTCTGAGTCTTCCTCTCCCGTTCTGAGTCTCCCAGAGCGTTACCACAACACACTCGTCTTGCATCCCACGAATGAACCTACTGCATGTCGCACTGGGTTTGTGAAGTTGCTGTGTACAGTTTTATATCATGTTTTTGTATATTTATGGAGAACTGTCACATGGGAGCTAAGGATGTAACAATAACCGAAATATTGTGATATCCGTCCATCCATCCATTTTCGTCCACTTATCCGGGGCCGGGTCGCGGGGGGAGCAGCCTAAGCAGGGACTCCCAGACTTCCCTCACCCCAGACACGTCCTCCAGCTCCTCCGGGGGAATCCCGAGGCGTTCCCAGGCCAGCCGAGAGACATAGTCCCTCCAGTGTGTCCTGGGTCTTCCCCGGGGCCTCCTCCCGGTGGGACATGCCCGGAACACCTCCCGAGGGAGGCGCCCAGGAGGCATCCGGAACAGATGCCCGAGCCACCTCAACTGGCTCCTCTCGACGTGGAGGAGCAGCGGCTCTACTCCGAGCTCCTCCCGTGTGACTGAGCTCCTCACTCTATCTCTAAGGGAGCGCCCAGACACCCTGTGGAGGAAACTCATTTCGAGCGCTTGTATCCGCGATCTTGTCTTTTTGGTCACTACCCAGAGCTCATGACCATAGGTGAGAGTAGGAACGAAGACTGACCGGTAAATCGAGAGCTTCGCCTTTCGGCTCAGCTCCCTCTTCACCACAACGGTCCGATACAGCGACCGCATCACTTGCCGAAGCTGCACCGATCCGCCTGTCAATCTCACGTTCCGTCCTTCCCTCACTCATGAACAAGACCCCAAGATACTTGAACTCCTCCACTTGAGGCAAAGACTCCCCACCCACCCGGAGAGGGCAAGCCACCTTTTTCCGGTCGAGAACCATGGCCTCGGACTTAGAAGAGCTGATCTTCATCCCGGCCGCTTCACACTCGGCTGCAAACCGCCCCAGTGCACGTTGCAGGTCCTGGTTCGATGAAGCCAACAGGACAACATCATCCGCCAACAGCAGAGATGAGATCCTGTGGTCCCCAAACCGGACCCCCTCCGGCCCCTGACTGCGCCTAGAAATTCTGTCCATAAACACAATGAACAGAACCGGTGACAAAGGGCAGCCCTGGCGGAGTCCAACATGCACCGGGAACAGGTCTGGCTTACTGCCGGCAATTCAAACACACAGCTCCTGCTCCGGTCGTACAGGGACCGGACATCGTGATATCGTATCGTCAAAAGTCTCTCAGTAGTATCGTGGGCCATCACAATATATCCAGTCTTATGTGTCTTTGCTTAAATTCGTCATTACGGTGCAGCAATAGCTAAAAGGAACAAAGAGAACTACATAGACCATGATCCTTTGCTTTGTTTCAGTCCAATTTACACAATGAAATAACTTATTAAGCACGTTTAACTCTTTGGTTTATGACAAAACCAAAGTCTTGTCAAGGCATTTTTAAAGGAAAAACTAGTATATTCACAGTTTGGTACAAAATGTTGCAATAAATATCGTACCGTGAGATGAATGTTGTGAAAATATCGTAGCGAGAAATTTGGATATCGTTACATCTCTAGTGGGAGCACGGATGACGTACGGTTGTGGGCGGAGCCTTGTACAGAATCTTACAGTGATCCGTAAGGAGGGTTTGAATAGGGCCAAGAAGAGATCACTAAATGACTCACACATGCATGGATGACATCTAAAACCTCATCAGACATGTTTTTGATGAGGGACGAACATTATAACATGGCAGTGAAATAAAACTGTTCTGTTGGATTCAAAAAGTACATACTGAATTTTTATAGTTGGTTACACAAACAAAAACTTTCAAGTTAATAGTGATTTTTTTGTTGTTGTTTTGTTTTTTTTTTATCTCTATGGAGCCTGATGATAAAAAAAAAGCAGATCTTTTTTTGTTCCTTTTTTTTTTTGACCAATCTTCATAAAAATAAATGTCTAAAAGTGATTCTTGGACCAGAAGTGGGAAAAAAAAAATCCCCAGCTTAAGAATTATTCATGAAGAAGCACTGAACTGTTGAACTTTAGACAAACAGAAAATCCAAGCGTGTCACCAAACACGAGAGGCAGACATGTTTTGGAAAATAATGTTTCAAATGTAAGAATGCAATATTAATGGAGTTTTGTCACATGCAAACTAGAACAGTGAGGGTAAGAGTGTCTCAGCACTAAGCCCCCGAAGAGAAGGTCTGAGGATCGGTTCCCCCTCAGACTAAGTTCTGAAGTTGTGTCCTTAGGCAAGACTCTATACCCACATTGCCACTTGTGTGTTTGTGTGTGTGTGTGTGTGTGTGTGTGTGTTGGTGGAGGTCAGCAGTCACTATTGTAGCCTCATTTCTGCTGTGGCTACAATAGAATATTACCACCCCCTGAGTATGAAATGAATGAATAATGAGTACATTGTAAAAACAGTTTTTTAAAGGTGCACTGTGTAACTTTTCTGGTGGAAGGTCCAAACACTTTTTCTCCAAGGAGATTTGGAGTGTGCAAAAATATCATATATATCAATATATCGTATCGTTTAATATGATGATATGGTATCGATATCGTGGGCTGCTGTATCGATATATCGCCAAGAGTATTTTTTGTATATTTTACAAAATTATTTTGTTACAGAGCTACAGTTTTGTTGTTTGTTCAGAGGAAGGAAACTTGTTTGTGCAACACATTTGACATTTTCACAGTTTTGATGATTAAACTCAGTGTGTTTCATATGAACTTTGCAAAAGAAGTGGTTAAACAAAGACATTTAGTGTCACAGCCATGATTTAGCCTTTATTTTTTATTGAACCGTATCGAATCGATTTGAAATATATCACATTGAATCAAAAGCTCACTGTATGGAGATATGTATCATATCGTGGCTTATGTATCGAGGTATGTATCGTATCGACAACTTCTTAGTCAGACATGTCAAACTCAGGCCCGGGGACCAAATTTGGCCCACGATATAATTATATTTGGCCCGCGAGTTCATATCAAATATGTATTAGAGCTGCCCGCCTGTTACAGATAGACTATAGAGACATTATTTATTTACAATTTTGTTATTATTTTATATTTTGCTTGTTCTGGATTCACTGTTTAAGCAAAACTATTATTAAACATTTATTTTAATAAGTTTAACATTACATATCTCAAAAGAAGAGAAAATGTGCAGATGTTGTTGAAACTCTTCAATAAATATATTGTTTGGCCAACGACTTAGTCCCAGTTTATAATTTTGGCCTCTGTGAATCTGGGTTTGACACCCCTGCTCTTAATGATATCCAGCCGTAATGGCGATGTTATTGTTTTGTCTGTAACGTTTCACAGTCTGGTATTAAACCTTTCAATCTTCATGGAGACCAAACCAGATCAAGTTACAGGTCAGATCTGTGGAGAGGCGACCCCGCTCACAGTCAGAATGCCGTTTTAAATGTAAGGTATGTATCCTCAGGTGTGGTTTTAGCAAGGACACCTCCAGTTCATTGTTGACTTTTCTCTTTGGTGAGCTCTGGAATCATCCAATTATTACAGAATTTGTCCTTCTTTAACATTATCAGTTTCCTTGGTCTCTCAGAAGCAGTGTAGTACGCTCTTCTCTTTTTATCTCAGCCAGGTTGTCTCCACACTGTCCTAGCTCTTATCTCCACCTCCTTGTGTGGAAACATAATCAGGCTTGACCAGCCAATACTAGCGCACAGTCTCTCTGTACGATATTATCACAATATGCATCTCACGGTACGATATTTATTGCGATATTTTGGAGAGGCTGATATAATTGTAGATAGGATACTTTTTTGCTTTTAAAATACCTTGACAAGATTTTGGTGTGAATTATTTCCGTCATAATCCCAAGAATTCAAGTAAAAAACATATTTCTTCATTTTGTCTGCACTGAAATGAATCATGGGAAATGTAGTTCCCTATGATTATAAACTGTTGCTACTATAAAACCATGTATTTAAGCGAAGAAACTTGTAATTCGATATATATTGTGACAAACCACGATATTATTGTGAGACTTTTGACGATACGATATCACGATATTTCAGTTATTGTTACATCTCTAGTAATTACACAACAACATTTCACAGTAAATCATCTCATAACACCAGTTTACAGACCAAACTGGATACGGACTGAACCGATATCTTGGAACTGATATCCAATCTAACAAAATTCTCAGTATCGGTGCCAATATCCAATACCAGTATCGCATCGGTGCAATACAGAGCTATTCAGTTTTGTTGTCAACCCCTGCAAAATATAAACTGTACAACTTTAGGGCTCGTTAGGACCACGCTTATTTTCCATAACAAGGTAGAGCTGTTTAAAGTCATACTGTGGAACATTTCAGGCAAAACAATGAGATATCCATAGAAACAAGCGGATGACGGACCCCCAACGAAAGTTACACAGTGCACCTTTAAGAGCACTTAAATGTTGTAAAGGGGGAAAAAAGTAATTTAGTCATTTTAGTCATTTTTATATTTTCAAATTTTCAAGGTAGAGCTGTTTAAAGTCATACTGTGGAACATTTCAGGCAAAGCAATGGCATGTCCATAGAAACAAGCAGGCGACGGACCCCCAACGAGAAAGTTACACAGTGGACCTTTAAGAGCAATGAATCCAATCTAATCCACTTTATTTCTATAGCACATTTCACAAACAAACAGTTTCCAAAGTGCTGCACAAATACATAATTATAATAATAATAATAATAATAATAATAATAATAATAATAATAATAATATGATAAAATAAACTACTAAAATAATACGAGTCTTAAAATAAATAAAAAAAACAGTAAAATAAAATAAAAACAAAATCATATAAAATAGAAATAAATAAACCAATAAATAAATTAAATCAATAAAACCAATAAAAACATATAAAAATAAATAAAAAACACAGAGGACCACACAACTCACGAATGTTGTGAAGAAAAAAAACAAGTAATTTAGTCATTTTAGTCATTTTTTATATTTAAAAATGTTCAAGTTTGAGTCTCAATAAATGAACAAAACATATGTTCCAATTAAAGATGCACTATGTAACTTTTCCAGCACCTGATACATGGAGATATTTTTACTGGAACGGACCACAGTATGGAATTAAACTTGCTTATTATTTATTTATAGGTGGGGTTTTTTTTGTTGTTGTTTTTTTTTATATCTTACATTACAAAACATGCACTGGACTGTAAACTGGTCCACCTCTCCACAAACCCGACATGTAAACTGGCTTAGCGCTTGGAAATAGATAAGTTTAATATCGTACTGTGACAATTTTCAAGCAAAGCAACAACCCTCTACCGGGAAACTTACACAACGTGCCTTTAAGAAAACTACTATTACAGTGAAACTATTTCTGATCTTACCTTCGTCCGTCTCGTCCGTGACCGGGGGCTTGCTGGACTGTCCGATGCCCATGGCTGCTGCTCCTGTGTCTGCCTCGGATCCTTTACTTCTGGCCCCTCTCCCTCTGCTGGGACAGTGTCATAGCCCGGTCGGAGCAGTCACACGTCCAGCCCTCTCCTCTCCTCTGGCTCCTCACGTGGTCCCGATGTGCTGACTTCAACCCGCTCCTTCAATACTTCACCTTGACACACATTACTCCAGCAGTAGTCGTAGTAGTAGTAGTTGTAGTAGTAAAAGGCGGTCGAGCGGAGATTTTTGGAGGAGCAGAGATGGTGAGATTTGGTCGGTCGACGGTCGGTCTAACCCAGTGTTAACTGAGTGTGCAACCTGTGAGCAAAGGCAGAAAAACATGACACCGGTGAGGGGGAGGGAGGAGAGAGAGAGAGAGAGAGAGAGAAAAAAAAAACAGACGAGAGAAAGGAGAGAGGGAGGGAGACTTTTTCATACTCGGAAAAACGATTGTCGAAAATTAGATACTAAACTAGATCCTCATTTAAAGCACCTATAATACGCAAAACGGACTCTTGTGAGCTTTAAGCCGTGTTATAATGTTGTTACCTCCTCAAAAACAGACCTTCGTTTCATTCAAAATGCTCTGTTCCACCTCGTGATGTCATGAAGTGGCAGTCTTCAAATGAGCAGATCTTTTTAACTGTTTTTTCAGGCAATTCCAGGGCTGAAATGATCCAAATGATTCTAGTGAAGGTGTACGGAGTTTAAAAATACACTTGCGCACTTCTTGTATTACCACATGACATCACAAGGTGGAACAGACTGTTTTCAGTTTGAGAGAATAGCCTAAATCAACTTAAATATGCAAATTTTGTGTGTTAAATATGAGTTGAATTGTGTGAATGAAACAAAACACAAGTCCAGTTTGGTTTTTCGTTGAATAAAACTCATTATAACAGATCAAAAACAGCGTAATATATTCCATTTAAGCAAGAATCAATACAAAGAAAATCGCAAAAAAGGATAAAATTTGACCTTTCCTGGACAGTTTCATTTTGCGTTTTATCAGAACTAATGTAATAGAATAAAAATTCAATCAAAAGCAGCTTTTAAATGATCATTTGGGTGTCGAGTATTGAGTTTATTCTTGAGTAGGATCGAAATCGGGTTTGAAATGTTAGTATCTTGACAACACTACTAGGAATTAAAGTACATTAAAGGTTGTATGGAGGATTTTTTTTTAGTTTCAAACTGTCAGTGAAAGATTAAAATACCATTACAGAGAAGCAGCAGCTTTGTAATAATGATGACCAAAAAAAAAAGAAAGAAAATCTATCAACTGTGGACGTGTTGAGACCAGATAAACATCAGCCAATAGAAAACGAGGCTCCCTCATTTTCTATTGGCTGTTGGGTTGTCAATCAAACTCCCTAGTATAACTGACTCGTCGGAGCGCGGGGATTACGTGGTTTACGCAACGGTTCTTAGAGGCTTTTTCAAACTGTCGCTTCCTCGCATTTCGCACAAAGTTTGTCTCGACTGCGGACGAGAATCCACGACCAGTTCACCTGCAAAAGAAAGTCCGTTTTTGAGGTCGCTGAAAGAAGAAGAGAAGAGGAAAAGGAGCAAAGCCAAACAGAGGTGATTCTTGGAGATCTCGTCCAGCGATGGCGCGACCGAAGCAGACGAAGGGTCTAAAAACTGACGCGTCGGTCGCTGAATTACCTCTAGACAGGAAACTTCAACAGTAATTCTGAACGCGCACAAGGACTGTCGCTGTATTTCTCTTCCCTTAAAAAAATCCTCTATACAACCTTTAAGTAAGGCTACCGTTGCAAATTATAGAAATATTTTTGAAGTAACTATAAGTAAAGTTGTTGAATGTAATGGCAATAAACTACTACATAACGTGAAGTTAGTTAATCAATACAGTTAAGCAGTACCTGGATTAAAATAGACTCATGAGAACAATATTTTACTAGAACCAAATGTAGATACAAACATGACTTTTACATTGTAGGACGCAAGTTTTTCATACAATTTTGGCGTTAGTGTTTAGATCTTATCCTTCCATCTGATTATCCGTGTGTTGTTTTTGTGTATTGTGTAGTATTATAAATAAGTGCTGTACAGTCCATTCTTTTAAGACCTTTCCTGCAAACATGATGTAACCAAGAAGGATATAGAACAGCCATCATTGTTTAATTATGACTCATTCACTGTTGATACTTTGCGGCTGATGTCACAAACATTTCCTGGAGGTGTGACGCTCACTTGCTCACTGTAAGCACTGCTCTGTCTGAAGCTGTGACTCAAATAAGACTTTAATTTGAGTTTTACTGTAACGCAATCTGACCAGAAAGAACCGAGTCTCGCACACATGAAATTACAGACATAAGAAAACTAGAAATAACCAACAAGAAGCCTGAACAGAACCACAAATGCTCGTATTGACTCCTGGAAAATGTGCTGTTTAAATCCACTTTTTATTTTCTCTTGAGTTTTCAGACTATCTTCAAACTTTTGGACAATGTTTACTAATGTGTGCCTTGTGTCAACATGGTAACTACTGAAAATTCTATCATAGGCATACATGTAGAACACCCCACATGGTGTCGCTGCAAAGTATCAATTGTGAGAATTCAATATTATAAAATTAAACAAGATATATAAATATTGTTAGGATATGGAGGGCATTTACGCAGGTCTAAGATGCCAGGAGATATTAGTCAGCACAGTTGGTGACTCATCATAAAATTGTATTTGCATTTGCCTACACATTTTAATATTTGTATTGCATTGTATCTGTATGAATATATTGTCATTTGTATATATATTATCAGCAATATTTTGGGTCTGATAACGTTAAAAACGTTTTCATGATGTAGGCCTACATTTTCATAAGTAAACTTTTGGAAATGTTGAATTATTTTCGCTGAATTTATAAAGACTACATGACTTTTTTGGTGGAGGCTCATTTGCCACCTGCTTGTCTCCATGGAGATGTTATTGCTTTGCCTGGAATGTTCCGCAATGTGGCATTAAAGAAGACATATTGTGCTTAAGCCTGCAATAGTTGTTGTTATTATTGGTTAATAACTATAACACCCGTGGATCATGACGTTATGTGTTTTTCTGATACAGGCCTACATTTTCGAAAGTAAACTTTTGGAAATGCTGAATTATTTTTGCTGAATTTATAAAGACTACATTACTTTTTTATTTGTCTCCATGGAGATGTTACTGCTTTGCCTGGACTTCCACACTTCCACAGTATGGCATTAAAGACGACACATTGTGCTCAAGCCTGCAATAGTTGTTATTAGATATAATTAGTTATAGTTATAATTTGAGCATTTTAAATCACAATATTCATCTAAAATAACATAATAAAAGAAACATGCCCGCTCTGCTGAAGCTGTGACTCAAATAAGACTTTAATTTGAGTTTTACTGTAACGCAATCTGACCAGAAAGAACCGAGTCTCGCACACATGAAATTACAGTCATAAGAAAACTAGAAATAACCAACAAGAAGCCTGAACGGAACCACAAATGCTCGTATTGACTCCTGAAAATGTGCTGTTTAAATCCACTTTTTATTAAAGATAAGATGCCAGGAGATATTAGTCAGCACAGTTGGTGACTCATCATAAAATTGTATTTGCATTTGCCTACACATTTTAATATTTGTATTGCATTGTATCTGTATGAATATATTGTCATTTGTATATATATTGTCAGCAATATTTTGGGTCTGATAACGTTAAAAACGTTTTCATGATGTAGGCCTACATTTTCATAAGTAAACTTTTGGAAATGTTGAATTATTTTCGCTGAATTTATAAAGACTACATGACTTTTTTGGTGGAGGCTCATTTGCCACCTGCTTGTCTCCATGGAGATGTTATTGCTTTGCCTGGAATGTTCCGCAATGTGGCATTAAAGAAGACATATTGTGCTTAAGCCTGCAATAGTTGTTGTTATTATTGGTTAATAACTATAACACCCGTGGATCATGACGTTATGTGTTTTTCTGATACAGGCCTACATTTTCGAAAGTAAACTTTTGGAAATGCTGAATTATTTTTGCTGAATTTATAAAGACTACATTACTTTTTTATTTGTCTCCATGGAGATGTTATTGCTTTGCCTGGACTTCCACACTTCCACAGTATGGCATTAAAGACGACACATTGTGCTCAAGCCTGCAATAGTTGTTAGATATAATTAGTTATAGTTATAATTTGAGCATTTTAAATCACAATATTCATCTAAAATAACTTAATAAAAGAAACATGCCCGCTGACTTCCACGTTACAAAACGGTTGCGCCCAACAGGAGCTGACGTCACTTATATACTAGAACTTATTCTGACATCTCTGCCTAAACTGTAAATGTTTTGCTGTGGCTACAAACATGTAACAGAATTCAACTTTGAGTGTCATTTAACCAGTGTATATGATTATTACACATGTATAAAGGGCCCACATTATATTATATTATATCATATTTATTGCGTTCTTCTCTCAGACTGAACTGTTCCACCTTGTGATGTCATCTGATAACACAGGAAGTGCTCCACCGTGTTTTTAAACTCATCATCATCTCTACTGAACTGACGGTAAAAGTGATCTGTTATTTTGAAAACTCCCGCTACATCACAAAGTGGAACAGAGCATTTTGAGACTAATAACGCAGGATTACTCGAGCATGTGTGAATGAAACAAAACACAACTCCAGGCGTGTTTTGATGGGGTAACATTAGAACACGGCTTAAAGCTCACAAGAGTCCATTTGGCGTAGCACAGGAGCTTTAAAAACATGTTCCACTATAAAAACCTATTTCAGCTTCCTGAGTCTTTCCATCTTTTTAATCAGAAATCCTTCCCACGGGGGCACTCACACTTAAATATGATGAATGGTCCATTTTCCCAGAGCTGTACTGTAAATGGCTTCCCAACGGGGTTTTTACGCCATAGTTTGTAACAGTCCTGCCCTTGGTATTTCATATATTAACCCCTTTTGACAATAGTACAAGAAAAAAAAATGCATCACTCCTATAGGCTTCCATTGCATCTACCCAGGTACGGTCACATAAAACAGACATTATCGCTTTACAACACCAAGATTTATAATTCTGCTCTGTGTTCCTCTGTAATGAAATGTCTAGAGTTGGAGTAGAGGTCTGGTAAAGTTGAAGCCAGTGCCAGAGGGGGGGGGGACGCATTACGATTGTCATTGCTGGCTTTTATGGTAAGGTCACTCCACGTTAAAGTACATAATACCGAATACTCCTCGTTTTTGGATGAAATTAAATAGTCAAAAGTCCGAGAAAGACCCCGCAGTGCCGAGTTTCCTCCCCGCAGAAGCCGTTTTATTCTTGATCAAACCTGGCAACAAGGACGGAATAGAAAGTAGCCAGACTCTCTATCCCCCCTCTGCGTCTTTGCGGGACAGTGGATGAGACAGACATTGCACGTACCTCTTTCTCTTGTCGGCATCCCCAGACGTTAGAATCGGACCATCCCGCAGAAAGCGATGCGTAAAGAGCAACAGCGCAGTTCGGGGGAAGACTCCGGCGTTGCTGAATTGAACCACGTACGCACGGGACACCTGCCACAGAACCATGAAGCGAGAAGACGTGACCGCGAAGCTAAAACCGGCAGAGCGCACGCATTCAGTGAGAGAAAATCTGCGTAAAAATGCCCCAAAAATAACCATCTACGTTGTGGTAAAGCACGAAAACAGTTTTGACCTCCACATCGCCGCCTCCTCTGCGCACGGGTGCTTGGATGGTTGGATGGATGGATGGAGTGGTTGGTTGGCTGCTGGGTGCTCGCTTTCAGCCGGTGCGTCTCGACGGGCACGTTTTAGCCACGCCGGTACGGAGGGACTGTGGAGACGGTCTCCTGCCGGGATATGCGGTTAATTTAGCGGCAAAAGCGCAAAAATGGCGACGTTGCAAAATGGTATTGACAAGTTTTAGCGTGGGGAATCGGATCGCGCCGTTTTTATCTGATTTAATGTCGTGCGTAAAAACATTAAATTCTCAAATTTTAATAAATGTTGTAATGATATAAACTGTGTAAGAAAGTGAAATCAAACAACTACCTTCAAAGTTGCACTGAGTAAAATGTGTTCCCATAGCTGTCATGTGTAGTGTTGTTATGATAGTCTTTACCCAGCGCCCTCTAGAGAGAAGAAAGAATCACTGCATACAGTAAACTACACTGTACCTCAGTTCAGCATAGAAGAAGAAGAAGCAGTGAGTGCCTAGAAAAGGATACCAATCACCCAACTGACTCAATCTCTTTTTAAAACCAGAAAAACTGATCAGTTTCTCTCAAAATTGTTGTTGGAGAATAATTTCTGAATGGATGTTGGTTGGTTAGTGTGTGTATTTGTGTTGTGCATCTTGCTCCTTGACCCCTGTCCACTTGGGGTTTTGATATTATACACTTTTCATGTAATTCACTTCATATAGTACAACAGTACATAAATCAACTCTTTAAAATGTCTGAAATATGCCTAAAAATCTGCTTAATCCCATATGAAATGGTAATGCCTGAAAGTTCTGTTTTCTGCCGATTTGAGGCACAGTGAAAACCTTTGGTCATAGCAGCTGTTTCCCTCGAGATACAAAGGTCATCTTGGACTTAAATTGAAACTGATAAACTAGGGGAGTTTTTCATGTACATTTGAGGCAGTGATATATGTAATAAAATGCCTGAAAATGCAAGGGTGGGGACATGTCACAACCACTATTTGGGGAAGACAAAATAGTCCCTACCAATATTTGCCATTTTATTTTAAGAAATAAAAATATACATTTATTCTGATATTTTTCCAAACTCAGTAGTATTAATTTAACATGTTTGAGTTCACATTTTGTTTATTAGACGTTCTGAGATGTATTCAGTGATGTGACGACAGGGTTACTCCTGCCGCTGTTTCATTGGCTGCTACAGAGTGATGTCATTAGTGGAGCCAGGAGCCTAAACTGGGGAAGCGGCAGGACAGGGCCGCACCTGGAGATGAGGCGTGAGTGAAGACGCTGCACCAAACTCTGAAAAACTTTTCAAAAGGAACTTATTTGTCTTCATCTTCAGTTAAACGTGTCTTATAATGAGTCACTGCTTTAAAAAAAAAAGCAACATTACCTCACAAACATCTCATCACCAACAAGTGTGAATGAAAAGGAGAATGAAGTGTAAACTCGAAATATCTGCTCCTTTTTACACACACAAAAAAAAAAAAAAAAAAAAAAAAAACATTAACGGCCCCAATATATTGAATCATAACAGCCACATTTACAAACGACTCATTTAAGTGATTTAACAACATAAGTAGGCCTACTCATTGACACACTAATGAAGACAAAAGTACAGTTACTCTGGCATCTCGTCTTTTTGTTACATATTTGACATTTCTTTTAAACACTTGAATAGATTTTGAAGTTTTGATTTTTTTTCATCTAGACCAGGGGTGTTAAACTCATTTTGGTCCGGGGGCCGTATCCAACCTATTTTGATCCCAAAGGGGCCGGATCATAAAACTCAGGGCATATATATCCCAAAAATAGCAATAAGTTCAAAGATTTGTGCAGAGGAACGCAAATCTATTACAGAAATCTTTTTATAATTGATTAACTATTTCTCTCTAACAAAATATTATAATATTATGAACAACCTGAAACTTTAAGAAAAATACAATTTCAACAAAATGTTTTAACATGATCTTGTTTGCAAATAGGAATAAGTCAATTTTTCTTGTAAAATCCTGCACTCGGCTCCACTTTTCTCATTTTTGACATTTTTCTGATGAGGGTGTCACGGTCAACAGTCAAAACGATCGTCCTTTAAGAGCGTTTGGAAAGAGACAAGTCTTCATTTGTGCTGCTCTGGTGGGAGGGGCCACGTACAGAGACACTGCTATGATAAACATCGCAGAAAATTACCAATATTTTAATAGAAAATATAATTAAAATATTTTAGTAGAAAATCACCCGAGGGCCAGATTAAAGGTCTTGGAGGGCCGGATCTGGCCCCCGGGCCGTATGTTTGACACCTGTGATCTAGACTGTTCTATAGTCTGACACCCATGTTTCCATGCTGTTCTAAAGTTTTGTTATGTTTTTTTTTTTTTGAGATTTTATGATTGTAAACAGGGATGTGCAGAAATATTGAAAAAAATGATATATCGTTTAATGTGATGATACAGTATCGATATCGTGGGCTGCTGTATCAATATATCGCCAAGAGTACTTTTTGATATATTTTACTCAATTATTTTATTACAGCTACAGTTTTGTTGTTTGTTTAGTTGAAGGAAACTTGTTTTTGCGACGCATTTGACATGTTCACTCTTTTGATGATTAAAATGTTTGTTTCTCAAATTCACTTTGCATAAGAAGTGGTTTAACAAAGACTTTTAGTATCACAGACATGATTTAGCCATTGTTTTTTATTGAACCATATCGAACCGATTTGAAATATATTGTTTAGTATCGAGATATGTATCGTATATGTATCGAGATATGTATCGTGTCGGCAACTTCGGAATGATACCCGGCCCTAATCGTAAACCTTTTTGAAGATCCTTGGGCAAGATTTGCTGATTTTCTTTGTGCATATTGTAGTTTTTAAAATATTAAGTTCTATCAATCTGATGAATTTCAGTGTCTTTAATTGTAGATAGAAAACTTAACATTGTAGTGCAGTACTATTACTTTTGTACTTTACACCATTGTTTCCCAAAGACTGACCCTCGTGACCTTCAGGTGGGTCACAAGAGATTTTTAGGGGGGGTCGCCTTGTCACGATCTGCATGTCAGTCTGCAATATACAGTTTTACAGACTATTTTGTTCCAGTGTTGCTGCTTCAATTGAATGTTGAAAGGAAAAAGAAATGGGCTGCATTTAATGTCCAAATAGGCGACTTATGGATCCTTTTATTGCTGCTTCAATGTTTTTCATTGTTTAAAAAATTGTTCAGAGACACGATCACTCGGTTAACAATAAAATATCCTCATTAAAGTTCAATAATGATCAAATTCACGTTCATTTTGTGATTCATGAATAATGTTTATTGACTTGGTTCATGAAGGTTTGTGACTTTTAAAATAAGGGTTCCGAGTAAATAAATAAAAAATTGGGGAACACTGCTTAACACTACTTAAAGTTCCCAAATTATAGTGATGTGCAAATGAGTCGGAGCTCCGGAGCACGTCTCGTTCTTTCTGAAACAAATCGTTGTGAAGCACTGCCTCGGAGCTCGTCTCGCAGCAGCCGCTCATGTGACCAAAGTGCCGAAGTGTCGGTCCCTCCCCCTACTGCTTCACTCTGCGTGTCAGTCGCTTCACTGTATCGAAGCGTTTCATTGGCTCAGCGAATGTTCCGCTCTGTGATTGGTTCAGAGTGCTTCAGAGTGTTCAGCGCACTTCCGTGGTTTGACAAGCGCTAAACTCCTACAGTATAAAAGATGTGCCAATATTTCTTAAAAATGTTGGTAGTGAGGAGTATTGTGTGACGTTGTGGTGTGGTGATTTTGGTGACTTTTGGCGACTTTTGGCATTTGTTTCATTTTCGATGGCATCTACAAGTGGAGAAAAAGTGATCCATGGTTTGGGATCAATTTGGTCTAATTCCACCGAACAAGGTAACACCTATTTTCTTATTAACAGCTATTTATGTTGCTCTTTACATATTATTTTAAAGCATCATTATTATTGTTGTTGTTAGGTACGGTGTCGCTCTGCACACAAGTACTGTCTTACACCAGACATGCCCAAACTATGGCCCGTGGGCCAAATGCGGCCCTCAGACAAATTTTTCTTGGCCCTCAGGCTTCCAGGTGAATAAGCCCAAAATATGTTGCATCAATTAAAAATGAACTTTTTACTGCAAGTTTGTTGGAACATCTACCTTGATAAAGCTAATGTTTAATATTTAGTGTGTGGTTTTAAGGCTCTTAGCATAAATAAAGTCTGATGGCTCATTTTAATGTGTTAAACATGCACATATTTCAATTATTCACTGTACTGAGCATCAGTCTGCGGCCCTCGATCTGCCCTCTGCTTCATCTGTGTTTAGATATGTGGCTCTTGGTGAAAAAAGTTTGGACACCCCTGTCTTACACTAACAACACTTCATCGATGCTGAGACACCTGTGTGCCAATGGTTAAATTTGTCCACTAGAGGTCAGTGTTTCTCCGAGGCCTCAGACACATCGAACCATTTGAGACAATATTGCGACTGAGGTGTCAGTGCTTCACGAGGCTCCATTCGCCCATCACTACTGATTAGGCTATTTTTTTTGTTCCATGTTATAATGTTGTTTCTTCATTTTAAACAGACCTGGAGTTGTGTTTTGTTTCATTCACACATGTTTAACACACAAACCCTGCAGATTCAGGCCGAGTTTTTCTCTCAAACACACAAAAACACTCTTATTCTGCAGAGTTTCCACCGTACACACACATGCAGAACACTCCCCCGCATGATGTCACTCGTGTTTCTTCTCCTCTGGGGCCTGTAAGTGAGTATCATTATCAGTGTGTGTTATAGAGACGGACACGCTGGGGTAGAGGGCTCACTCCACTGTACCAAGTGCTGACGCTGCATTTCTCCAAAACCATTTAGTGTGAGCGCCGGGACGGGCTGCTTGACCTTGTCCCGTCCCATTAACGCGGGACGTGGGTGACTCTCCGGCGCCTCTAATGGATGAGGGGGGTCACTGCGGCTAATGGCACCGTAAGTTCACGTATGATCAACGGCCAAGCAAACTCAAGCGACAGAAAGGAACAGGACCTTTAATATGACTTGGAAAATAATAATAAAAGAAGAGTAAATTGTTAAATGATAAAAATTTGATTGATTCTGTTGGATAAATATTTGACTTCATTAAAAAGTATATGTATTAGAAGTTAAGTGGAGGAAAGTACAAAAGTAAAAATGCTAAAAAGTTGAAATATTACATGAAATTGACTTTTGTGAGATTTTAGTCATGTTATACAGTCCCTGACAAAAGTCTTGTCTCTTATCCATTTTGTAGAAACAAAAGCTTATAACCTGACTTTAAATTAATCGATTGGTTTTAGAAATGTCTCATATGAAAGCTAAAACCCTCCCAAATTATGCGCAATATACTAAAATACATTTGCTTCACTGAAGAAAGATTGATCATTTAATGAACACAGAAAGGTCAGATTTTGGCAAGACAAAAGATTTGTCGCCTACAGAAAACTGAACCAATAATTTAGTTCAAATACAAAAATATGTTGCATAACGTCTGTGAATTAAGTAGTTTTGCTGTGAGATCCATATTTAATATCTTGTATGACTTCCATGAGCTTGAAGGACTGCAGTAAAGCAACTTGAAACATCGGCTCAAGAGTCGAGGAAATGGGTGGAACGCTTCAGTGCTTCATGGAGCTTCATCTAGTGTTAATTGAAACTGTTTGCTATCTCTAAAGCTAGATCCTAAACACTAGTGGAGGCAGAATAGACATTATATTAAACAATAGTTCCTCTGATTGGAACTAGCCGGCTACCACTGTGCACAAAATGAAGGTGTTTTCTTATAACTCTCTTTGTGAAATAATCATCTCTGTGCACATTAGGGGAGTTCTGTCTGCTACGTAACAGTTAAGGAGGTCCCTCGTGTGATGTAAAGGAAGAAGGCGCTCAAGTTCTAACAGTTAAAAGTGACACTGTTCTACTCACAGATTCTCACTTGCGTAGACGATATATCACACATGTGTAATTGCTGTCACATTCCCCGCCCTTCGGTCCCGTGATTCTGTGGTGTGTCTGGTTTACTCGTGAAGTTACGCAGAGAAAAACAAAGGAATCAACACCTCGCCTCAGTCCCAGCGCAGACGTGGCTCACATAACACACTGCGGATACCAGATAAGACGAGATCACGACGTTGTCCCCTTATAACGATGGCGTGGTTTCCTGGTCTTGTGCTCCTGCTGTTCACGGTTCCTCTGACGGACTCCTCTCCTTCGTTCATCCCTCCGACCTGTTACTCCAAAGTCCTGAGTATGGCGCGGGAGGCTACGCAATGGGCCGCTTACTTCAAGAACCACTATGAGACAGTGAGTATACAGCAAGAATGGAGTTTGAAGTACAAGTGTTTGTATTGTTTCAATATAACAGTTACAGGGCCCGTGTTACGCATGTTAGAATGTTGTTACCTCCTCAAAAACAGACCTGGAGTTGTGTTTTTCATTCACACATGTTTGAGTAACCCATTATTATTATCAAATCCAATTCAAAGTTTTACATTGGGTGCATTTTTCTAAGTCAAGACTCTATGAAATGTACCCAGAAACTGAAGATAAATGTGATAAGTTGTTTTTTCTTTGCCCTAATCTTCATAGTTATTGGTCTAATTACTTTATCACTCTGTCAACTGTTCTTGGGGTAAACCTACAGTTATGTCCTCTCATTGCCATATTTGCAATTACTATTAGTGCTGTCATGCGATTAAAAATTGAGAGATTAATTAATTATGATCTGTAATTAATTTATCTAATTATCTCATTTTAATCTCACCTAAAAATTGCTGAGAAAAGCCTTCAATTTGTATTTTCATTTAAATTCATTATTACATTATTGTGGCAGATCAAAAGACTAATATAGATTAAAAAAAGTGACTTAAAAGTCATTTATTGTTTAACAAATCTCTCCAAACTGGCTGTTGAGCCCAAGTCTCATGAATAAGAAACTGTTTGCTGTAAAGTAGCAAAGACGAGGAAATCTGTCGACTTAAAGACAAAGTGTCTTTCCTTAACATATTAAAATATTATTGATAGAGAAATGCTTTATATATGAGATCACCTGGTTTACTGTTTAGTCCTGGTTTAGACCTTTTAGACCTACTTTAGTCCTAGTTTAGTCCTGGAATGGAATCTGGTTTTAGTCTGTGTTAGTTCAGTCTGGTGTTAGTTTCTGGTTTAGTGTTTAGTCCTTTAGTCCTGGTTTTAGTTCTGGTTTAGTCCTGGTTTTGGTTTAGTCCTGTTTTAGTCCTGGTTTAGTCTGTTTTTAGGTCAGTTCTGGTTTTTTTCTGGTTAGACCTGGTTTAGTCTGGACTGATAAGTCTGGTTTTAGTCTTGGTGTTAGTTCTGATAGAGGCGCACAGGAGGAAGCGCGGTTTACGTACGCGAGAAAACACGATCCACACGCGGCTCACGGGAGCAGTCTGTGTCCGCGAGTAACTACGGAAGGAAACGTGGTCCGCGCTTTCTCAGGTTAATGACGATGATAATGTGTGTGTGTGTGTTTGTGTGTGTTTTGTGTGTGTGTGTGTTTGTGTGTGTTTGTGTGTTTGTGTGTGTGTTGTCTGTGTGTGTGTGTTTGTGTGTGTGTGTGTTTGTGTGTGTTTGTGTGTGTTGTGTGTGTTTTGTGCGTGTTCATTGGCAGGTCACTATAGGACAGTAGTGCAGACATCATGAGCCTATAGGTTGTTTTCACCAGTGACATTTAGTTGTAGGCGATATTATATTTGTTATTTTCTTTTATATTTCACGTCGGGAGAAGAATTTCCAAGACACGAATGTGTTTTACCTGTTCACTGCTGCTCTGTTTACTGCTCTGTTCTGACTCGGTAAACGTCGCTCTTACGTGTTTTGTGTGGGTTTTGGAATTGCATGTGTTTTTTGTGTGTGTTGTTGTCCCAGCAACACATAAAAACAGATTTTTATAATAAAGTCACATACAGAACACTAAGTTAGAGATTAAAAATGAGATTAACGCGATTAAAAAACATAACGCGCTAAATATGACTGTAATTAATTAATCGCAATTAACGTGATAATTTGACACCCCTAATTACTATATTACTGCGTTTACTTCTCTAATTGCGAGATGTATAATTTCTATTACATTGGAAATCTGACAAATATCCCTCTATTTCACTATTGCTCAAAGATATGGTGGTATTTCTAAAACTTGAAAAGATTAAATATATGTTAAGGGAATGTACAGATAGACATGTCTAAAACCAGGACTAAAACCAGGTCTAAACCAGGTCTATAACCAGGACTAAAACAGGACTAAAACAGACTAAAAGCAGTTCTAAACTAGATCTAAACTAGATCTAAACCAGCTCTAAACCAGGTCTAAAACAGGTCTAAAACAACGACTAAACCAGGACTAAACCAGGACTAAAACAGGATTAAAACAGGACTAAAACAGGACTAAAACAGGACTAAAAGCAGGTCTAAACTAGATCTAAACTAGATCTAAACCAAGTCTTAACCAGGACTAAACCAGGACTAAAACAGGACTAAAACAGGACTGAAACAGGATTTAACAGGACTGAAACAGGACTATTCCAGGACTAAAACAGGACTAAACGTAGGACTAAACCAGGACTAAAACAGGACTAAAAGTAGGACTAAAACAGGACTAAACCAGGACTAAAACAGGTCTAAAACAAGACTAAAACAGGATTTAACAGGACTAAACCATGCTGGTCGGACGTGTCTCCTCTTCTATCAATAATATTTTTAATACGGTTAAGGAAAGTCTGGGCTTTTTATTTATTTTTTTAGCAGACAAAAGATCTTATGTTACGATATCCTCGTCTTTGCTTCTCTACAACAAATCAAGTAATCTAAAGTATTCAGATTACGTTACTCACTTTAAGTAATTTAAATGGATTACGTTACAGACTACATTTTGGGATATGTAATCTGTAATCTGTAGGGGAATACATTTTAAAAGTCACCTTCCCAACACTGCAGATAGATGTTTCAAGGTATGGCAATGCTTTATTTCTTATTTTTCTAATTTGCAGGTGTTGCCAAGTTGAATGTGCCAGTACCTACCTGTTGTGATTTCTGTCATATATTTAATATTTCACTGGTGGTGCTATATAGGTGGTTTAAATGACAAGCTGAGATGGGTTGGGATGGGGACGTTCTTTATAAAATAATTTCTTTCCTATTTTTATTTTTTGTACACGTATACTGTAGATCAGAGGTGTCAAACTCAAATTCACAGAGGCTGAAATTAAAAACTGGAACTAAGTCACTGGCCAAACTAAATATTTATTGAAAAGTTTCAACATCTGCATGTTTTCTGTTCTTTCAGAATATGTAATGTTAAACCTTTTCTTATTAAAATACATTTTTAATAATAGTTTTGCTTAAACATTGAATCCAGAACAAGCTAAATATAAAATAATAACATTTTAAACTAGAAAAGCACTCAGAGAGCGCAGACCTCCGCCAAGGACTACCTCCATTTTTTATATAAATTGCGATAAAATCAGTCTTCTGGATCAGATCCGGATCAGCCTTTGGAATATGAAAGAGGATCCCATTGTCCATCCCTGAGTCAAATTTCATGGGGTTTGGTCAATAATTAACCGAGATATTGAGAAACAAAATTTTTGGCCCCATTTACCACAATGTTAACTAAAATTTCAAGTGATCCAGAATCCAGGATTTCTTCCGGATCACCCCCAAAATGAAATCAGTTCTTCCTTTTCACATTTCCAACAAATCCTGAAAATTTCATCAAAATCGGTCCATAACTTTTTGAGTTATGTTGCTAACAGACAAACAAACAAACAAACAAACAAACAGACAAACGCCGGCAAAAACATAACCTCCTTGGCGGAGGTAATAAACCATGTCTCTACATTCTTTCTGTAGCCAGTGGGCCAGCGCTAGTACATATTTGATATGATCTCTGGGCCTGAGTCTGACAAGTCTGTTGATGCTTGTATTTTGTGCAGTTTTATCACACTGTGTGCGCATGCAACTGAAGAAACTTAATGTTATATTTTAGTGGATAGTTTCTGTTAGTGTTCCTAATAAAAAGTGAAATGGGTAGTTTTCAAGTTAACAGATACTTCTTAGGTCAGTAGAGATTGGCAATTCCAGGACTGAAGTTATCCAAATGATTCTAGTGAAGGTGTATGGAGCTTAAAAACACAGCGAAACACTAACAGTATCACCACATGACATCACAAGTTGGGACAGAGTGTTTTCTGTTTGAGAGAAGAACTCAAACAGAAATATGCAGGTATTGGTGAGTCAAACGTGTGAATAAAACAAGACACAATACAACTCGTGGTATATTTTTGAGGAAGTAACAAGGTTGTAAAAGATCAGATGTTCTAAAAATGACAAATTTCATCTTTATTATATTATACATTTGCACTTGAATAATAATTGAACATTTTAGAAGACATAACTAAGTTGCAAAGTTCAATAAAAATACTTGTATAATAATATGACAGTTTATTTTGTTTGTTTGTTTGTCTTATATCCTGTGTTTTTCCTGCAGAGTCAGTGTATGGCTCACATGCCTGACCTGCGCCTCGATGTTCACGTGAGTATGAGACTTATTACTGAAGTCGTGAACGTGCAGACATGTCTTATTATATTATACAGTATTGTTTGTATGGTTTGTAAAGCACTTCGGGTGTCTTGAAAAGCGCTATATAAATACAAGGATTGATTCACTAAATAAGTTTGCAATGGAGTAGTACAGTACAGCACAGTGAAAAGCGCAGCCCCTCCCAGTGTGAAAATTGTTGTTGTTTCTCTGGATGACTACAATCACTTCCTCCACAAACCAAAGACACGCGTGCAATGGAGGCTTTCGGCCATTTTAAATTGGCCCTAGAAAAGAAACGGAATGACAGATGCTTTGACCACACGGGCCTAACTAACCCTCTTCTGAGATAAATAAAGGATGAGTGTGATTTCAATGATCCAGAGAATGTGTGTGTGTGTGTGTGTGCATATGTAGATCCTTGATGGTGGGTGGGCGGGTCTAAAGAGTGTATATGCTTATGTGTATGGTGAATAGTTTGGTTTGATATTAATAAATGATCGCTAAACATAGAAAAAACTAAATTTATGATATTTGCAAAGCGAAAAGTACAAAATCATGTACAAATTATGCTCAATAATACACCACTAGAAAGAGTCTTTCAAAATAAATTTTTTAGGAATAACCATAGATCATAATTTAAACTGGAAATCACACATAAATACAATTAGGAACAAACTATCCAAAGTGATCGCAATTATATATAAATATAGATATACCCTAGATAAAAACAGTCTTTTTATTATATATAACTCGCTGGTAATGCCCTACATAACCTACGGTATTGAGATTTGGGGCAATACATATAAGACGAATACAAAGCCAGTCTTCACCCTACAAAAAAAGGCAATAAGAGCGTCACATTATCAACTTATAACGAACCAACCAATGCATTATTTATAAACCTTCAAACGCTGAAATGTTATGATTTAGTCGACCTTTATACTCTGAAAATCATGTTCAAAGTAAACAACAATCTCCTGTCGAAATCGTTACAGAACATGTTCAAAATCCGAAAGAGCCGATATGAGCTCAGAGGCACGACCATGTTTATTAAAAAGAAAATCAGAACAAACATTATGAAATTTTGTAAATCTGTTAAAGGGTGGAGCTGTGGAACAACTGTACAGAAAACCTAAAATTGTGCACCACTTTCTTTCACTTCATAAAGAAGTTTAAATGTTTAACTCTGGACAGAGACATGAAATATGAGACTTAGTTTGTGCTGTAGAACTTTGTTGTTCTGTTACTGATTAGCTTGTTTCTTCCTGCTGTATTTATGAAGATGAACTGGTGTCAAGATGAAGCTCTGACAAAGGAATAAAGGGTAAAGGGCATAATAAGCTTAAGCTTCAGCCTGCACCTTTTCAGTCTGTATATGTTAAATATGACTGTTTATGAATTAATGTCAAAATATACCTGTGACCAAAATAAATAATAAATAATAAATAAATAAATAAATAAATAAATAAATAAATAAATAAATAAATAAATAAATAGTATTTGAAGAATGTGACCCTCATTTGTTTAATTTATTTGTGGTCAGTTTATGTATAAGCACTGAATTCATATTTTCAGTATTTCCACCAACCTGCATCAGCAAGAATTCAAAGAGAAAGTTTGGTGAATTTCATCAAGGGGAAAGACGTTATTGCCCTGCTTCCTGCGGGATTTGGGAAAAGCTTAATATACCATTTAGCCCAATTAGCAGCACGTTACATACGTCACAACCAAATTGCAGCGATTGGTTAAATAAGAAAAGTACCGCCTAGTGTTGAACAGCAGCGAACAAAACCTAACACTGCAAGGTCAGACGGTTTCCAAGAAGTGAAACGAGGTGAAACCGGCTGATGAATCAGGCTAGTATTCTTGTGCACCGTCCCATACAAATAAAAGCATACCACTATACTGTAAGGACTATTCCTGTCGTCCCGTCACATGTAAATTGTTGAAAGTTTTCAGCTCGTCCAAGAACGGGTGGAAGTAAAAGGCTGGAGACCAACTGGACGTCTTTAGCAGGAGAAGTTTATTTTCCATCAATAATACGAGCCCAGGGGATGTGAAAAGTCAACAAAGTATGATTTCAAAAGTGAACATGGTGAGATCTTTGAGTGTTCAAGGCCCTTGACGCTGCCAAAGGAGGTTTATAAAGCAAGTGCGAGGCCAGTAGACACCGGTTAGACAAAATATGCCAAAATTTAGATAGTTGTCGTCTGCCAATGGTGAGCCAAGGGTAGATGTAAATATAGCTTTTGTAAGTCAATATTAAACTAAGAGATATAGGTGAAAGATAAATTACTTAAATAATCTTACATTTCTTACAATCTTACATCTTAATCTTACATAATCTAACCCTGTACCACTTGTTTTGTGGATGTTAGCTCAATTAATTAAGATATGTGGATTTGATTTGTTAATTTCTATGACAACTGTCTCACTTTTGCATGACTCTAAACCCAAGCTGCAAATAACAATATCTGGCATCTTAAATTAAGACCATTTTACTTTACTGGGTAGTACTGAGTAGATCTACCAATGGAATAAGTCTGTTTTTCTTAATTTAAGCAACGTTAGAGTGCAAGTGCAAAAAGTTGTTGTTTTTCTTAAGTTTAGCAAGATGTATTTTCATATTTTAATTACAAAAAATCTTGTTCCGTTGTTAGATCATTTTACTTGTCAAGTGAAATTTACTCAAATTAAGAAAGTTTTATAATGATTTTAGTCATCTTAACTTGGCTAGATTTTAGTTTTTGCTTATATGCTGCAAAAAAGAAAGAAAGAAAAGTATGTATTTTACTGTCCGATGACTTTCTGGCTGTAATCAGGGCAGTCGTTTGTGATGTCACATAGTACTTAAAATGAGGTTATCCACTGGAGGCTGCACACACTCAGTTCTTGACCAGAAAGCTGCAAATGTACCTAGAATTCCACAACTGTTACCCAGCAATCATATAGTACACAGGGCCAAAACTTCTCAAATGTACACAGAAATTATGATCTGACAAATAAAATTATAATATTTTTTTTGTTGTTGTTGAATTTGTGTTCTTGTTTGTTGTAAAACTATAATTTATATTTACAGCAGGTATTAT
>NW_026571018.1:34277284-34427284 GCF_026225935.1 Boleophthalmus pectinirostris | reverse complement strand
TTTTGTGCCAATGCAGCAGCTCATTGTTGTGCTAATCTCATCGCAGAGCGCACAGAGGCAGAGGATGGAGGTCACCGTGTCCTGGAAGCAAATTAACCCTTTTCTCACTTACCCATGATGCAATAGTGAAACCAGATTGAGTCGTTAAAGCAGGAGTGTCAAACTCATTTTGGTCCGGGGGCCGTATCCAACCGACTTTGATCCCAAAGGGGCCGGATCAGAAAACTCATGTCATATAAACCCCAAAAATAACAATAAGTTCAAATATTTGTGCAGAGAAACGCAAATCTATTACAGAAATCTTTTTTAATTAATGAACTCTTTCTTTTACAAAATATTATAATATTATGAACAACCTGAAACTTTAAGAAAAATGTAATTTCAACACAATGTTTTAACATGAACTTGTATGTAAACGGGAATAAGTCCGTTTTTGTTGTAAAATCCTGCACTCGGCTCCACTTTTCTCATGTTGGACATTTTTCTGATGAGGGTGTCACGGTCAACAGTCAAAACGATCGTCCTTTAAGAGCGTTTGGAAAGAGACAAGTCTTCATTTGTGCTGCTCTGGTGGGAGGGGCCACGTACAGAGACGTTGCTGTAATAAACACCACAGAAAATTAACAAGATTTTAATAAAAAATATAATTAAAATATTTGAGTAGAAAATCAGCCAAGGGCCAGATTAAAGGTCTTGGAGGGCCGGATCTGGCCCCCGGGCCGCATGTTTGACACCTGTGCGTTAGCAGTGTTTATGTTACGAGCTGGTTCACGGGTCATCTCTTGGGACTGTCAGAGGTGTTGCTGCTTTGTCTAGAATGTTCCACGGTATATCTTAAACTTACCTATCACCAGGGAGACAAGCAGGTTACAGCAATGCGCATAATTACGGGCCAGATCTGTGGAGAGCCGCCCCGATTCGCAGAAGGAATGATTGTGTTTTTGAGCGATAGAAACACCCGTGATGAATAAACGCTAGATGGATATGTTTAATCCATCCAGGCAAAGCAGTAACATCTCCATGGAAACAAGCAGGGAGCGGACCCACCAGAAAAGTTGCGTAGTGCACCTTTAAGAAACAAAGTTGAGTTTTAATCAAATCTAAATCAAAAGTCTTGGTCTCTCAGGATGTTTATGGAGACAGTACAGGGTAGGATAAGTTTACAAAACATACTACTACTATACTACTACTATATACTTCTGTCATAGTGGCCTGTAGGGGGCGGTACTGTGTCTACAGCAAAGTATAAATATGTATTTAAAAACTGAGGTACCTGATTTTCAAACCACACTTTTTGGCATTATTATACTGATAAGAACAATTTGACTCTTCTTTGGTAGTTTACTTACATGTACATATATGTAAGAAAAAAATTACAGTTTTTTCATCTTGTAATGTTTATGTATAAATATAGTGTAAATGTTTACTAAATTTAAGGCAGTTTGTGTGTAAAATTTGTTTTTTAAAAATCTCAAAATCTAAATCATAGATGGAGCCAGATTTAAATGTCTTTTTCTTTCATTTTATTGTCATACATATTACTAAAACTATAATATCATAAAAATATAATAATAAAATATCTTATTTAGTATTTGAGCAAATTAGATCTCAATGAAAAAAATTAAAAATACAACATTAATAAATTAGAATTGGAACTAAATATCAACAACTCCTGTGTTTTGTCAAAATCTGATTAAAAACAAAATTTGAGTGATAAATGTAGGAGAAGGTGTGGACTTGTGGGCGACCAGACTCACATATTTTGGGACTACCCCAGTATAAAAGGTTTTTGGATTAATGTTAAAGATGTTCTACAAAATATATTGGCTGTGGACCTGTTGACGGACCCAAAGGTATTTCTGCTTGACATATTCCCTGACGGTCTCTCTCATGATCAGTGCTTTCTGCTGCATCTTCTTCTGTTGACTGCAAGAAAAATGATCACGATCTACTGGCTGAAAGCCTGAAATACCGACCGTTGAACAGTGGAGATCAAAAATCAGACAAGTTTATACAATGGAACTGTTAACGGCTCAACTACAGCTCAAGGTGGCAGCTTTTGAAAAGAAATGGAGCCCAATTACTGACTTTTTGAAATAAGACACGTATGCCCTAATATGCCTTATTTATTTATGTTTTTTTTTTTTTTTTTATTTGTTTTTGCAAATTTTTGTTTTTTTCCTCTCTTTCTTCTTCTAGAGGGGGGAGTGGGGAGAGAGAAAGGGCAAAAAAGTGAATATATAAACTGTGAGAAGGCCCGGTCTCAGGACAATGTTGATGTGATTTGATTTGTGGCAATAAAAGTTCAAAAAAACAAAAAAACAAAATTTGAAAGTTTGGTGCATGTAGGTGCTACTTCAAAGGTGCACTGTGTAACTTTTTGGTTGGGGGTCACCTGCTTGTTTATGAATATGACATTGTTCTGCCTGGAATGTTCCACAGTATGACATTACACAGCTCTACCTTACATTTATTCAATTACAGGTGGTTTTATAGCGCAAAAATACCTAGAAAAACTGACATTCTGACTGTACGCGTGGTCGCTTCTCCACAGATTTGACCTATAACTCGATCTGGTTTGGTCTCCATGAAGATAGAAAGGTTGAATACCATGCTGTGAAACATCCAGACAAAGCAATAACATCTCCAGGGAGCAAAGCATCAGATCAGATTTTCTTGGTAGAGTTGTTGTGTGCACTAGCCACTGTCGGCCACAAGGAGGCGACATAACACTGTATAAAAATGACAACCTCCCCTGTTCAACTGTTATAACAATGCATCACAATATTATACACACACTACTATGCACCCTTTAATGTTTACCCTTCATAGTCATACTCATCAAAACAAAAAACGTACTGCAAATACTTACTTATCATAATGTTCCACTAGGAGGCGCTGTAAGGTTACATAGAAATTCTGTATTCTTCTGTCAGTCCCTAAGCGTGGGATTCATCTGACCTTAAACAAAAATAATACAAGCTTTAGGCAATTCAAGTTCCACAGTATGACATTAAACAGATCTGTCGCCATGGAAACAAGCAGACGACGCCCCCCTAGGTCAAGCCACAGGTCAGATCAGTAACAAGTTATTTTTTGAGCAATTCCGAGGACTATTGAGTAAATGTATTAGATAAATTGAATGCCATACTGTGGAACATTCCGGAAAAAAGCCACAACAACTCCATGGCAAGTTAAGGCAAGTTTATTTGTACAGCACAGTTCGTACACAAAGTACTTTACAGAATAAGAAATACATGAAAATCACAATCAAAAACTAATCAAAATATAATCATCATAAAATTTAAGCTTAAAATTTCCAGTCTCCATGGAGAAAAAACAGAAAAGTTACATACTGGGGCTTTTACAGGTCCTATAGGCCATTGTTTACCAGACTGGGTTGCAAGAGATTTTTTTTTTGGGGGGGGGTCGCCTTGTCACGATCTGCAGATTCTGACACATGTTGAACTGTTAAGACATGTTTTGTATAATTTCGAATCTTTTTGTGATTATTTTATTGACTATTTTGTTCTAATATTCAACTGAATTTTGAAAAGAAAAAGAAATAGGCTACATTTAATGTCCAAATGGGCGACTTATGGATCCCTTTATTGCCGCTTTCAGTTTCTTTTATTGAGTAATACTGATTGTTCAGAGAGACACGATCACTCAGTCAACAGTAAAATATCCTCATGAATGTTCAATAATGCTCAAATCCACCTTTAATTTTGTGATTTATGAATAATGTTTATTGAATTGGGTTGCAAAGGTTTGTGATTTTTAAAATATGGTCCCCCAGAAAAAAAAAAAAAAAAAGTTTTGGGAAACACTATTGTGAGCTTTATCTATGTTATCTCCTCAAAAATGTACCTGAAATAGTGTTTTGTTTGATTCACACATGTTTAAATAGCTCTTTATTATTAGCCTATATACATAACCAAAGCTCAAAATGCTCCGTTCCACCTTGTGATGTCATGAAGTGGAAGTTTTTTTACAGCTACTTTTAACTTAGCTCAGTAGAGATTGACAGTTCCAGAATTTCCAGGTGTAGTGGACCAAACAGAAAGGCAAAGACAAGGGATAAAAATAAGTTTAAATTGATTAAAGTCAATAAAGGAGATAATTTAACAAAGGCTCAAATTAAATCATGAAAAAAAAAAACAAAAAAAAAGCCGGGCCCAACTAGGGTAACTTAAATCAAATCAAACAGAGCAAAACTAAACCAAACGAGACACAGAACGAGGGTGTTTAAATACCTAAGGACCAACTAAAACTGAACACAAGACGGAGGAATTACACTAAATAATTAACTAAACTACTAACTTAATCAAAGTAACAAGAAGGCAAATAATTATAATACAGAAATTCGGATTCATGGATGGTCAATTCCGAAGGTCCTCCATCCGGCACTCAAAAAAAAAAGAAAAAGGAACAAGTGTAAGTAAATAATTCAGACTTATATTAACTAAAACGTGTGCACCCAAATTAAAACATGAGGTTAGGTTAATTTATTCGTACACGTAGGTAAATTTGCTTTGTAGATTTGAGAGGCAGGTTCCACATTTCACATTTTATTCATCCACATAATGTGCAATAAACATGCATAAAAACACAATTACAACATAAAATTAAAATTACAGAGCTCCAGTGCAGAATAGTTTGTTCCATAAACAATCAGTTAAATTCATCCATCACACTTGTCTAAAATCAGAATGAATATTAAATATGTTAAAAACACACAATCTTTAGATAAATACGTCTAAATAAAGGAATTAAATTATGTGTAATGTAATTAACTTAATGTAAATGAAATGAAATGAAATAATACTGACATGGAGCGGTGGCAGAGGTGTATCAAATGTTGTATTTATTTATTTATTTAATAGTGACAGTGCATATTAATGAACATCTACAACACCGCAGTGTAAATATGACAGATTATAGCAAGAAGGCTCATTTCCATCTGTAGTCCCTCGGCAGGTAACACCGCAAACTTAACAGAAAAAACAGAAACAAGATATAGACTAAAAGTGTCCACAAGTCTGGTTTTCCTTTAGTAGGACTTGAAAGCGGCAAGTGTTGGAGTTTCTCTTACTGATAGTGACCGACAAAATTTTGTGACTCTGACTGAAATCATTCGAGTGACGGTGTATGAGGTTTAAAAACACAGTGGAGTACTTTTTGTATCGCCACGTGACGTCACAAGGTGGTTTTCCGTTTGAGAGAAGAACTCAGCTTAAACCAATGACCTTAAATGAAGAAAACATCATTACCCATTATACACATCAAAACGCAAAAACTGAAAAATGTATTCATCTATTTATTCTTCAAATACCACATGCACATAGCAAAATTCTCAAGAACAAAACCTTATTTTCCACTACTACTAATAGAAATAAATCACTCACTACTTATTCTAATTCATAGTTAGATAAATCTTCTCCTCATCCTGCAATTCAGTCGCTGATGCCTCCTTCATTTCAGTTACTTTCTCTTATTTGGTTCGATTTACTGTCATATGTTAAGTTATGTTTACATTCTTTCTATTTTTTTTTGTTTGTTTTCAATGAATTTTAATGTATATTACTATATATATGTATGATAATTAAAAAAAAATATATATATGCACGATTTATCTCCACGTGAATGTAACAAAAACCCAACTCCAAGTATGTTTTTGATGAGAAAACATTAGAATATTGATCAGAAAATAAGGTAATGTGCCCCTTTAATGTTGTGTGCAATGATTTTAGAACAAAAATCGAATCGTCAGCAGCTCAGGAGTCAAACCAACAAAATGTGACAGCTTGAATTTACGCCACACTTCTCTAATTGGCAAATCCTGTCCAAAAAAAAAAAACAAAAAACCGCGCCCCTCCTCTGCGAACCCGGATGTGGAGTCCGTACACCTCTGCGCTCAATGGGCTCGTTCATCTTGAAGAACTACATTTCCATGACGAGAGAGCGAACGAACCAACGAGCCAACGAACGAGTGAACGAGCGTACCTCTGGGTAAAAAAAAAAAAAAAAAAAAAAAAAAACAAGGTGGGGCTTCTTACGCACGACGTGAGAGTTGCCCGGGCATCAGCTGAAGTGGATCGTGCTCCAAAACGGCAGGTGGTCAGCGCGCTACAGCTGCTCAGTGGAACTATGACAACCGCGGGCTCCTACAGGTGACATGGACGGCGTGAAATGAACTAGTTTACGCACTTTTCCTTTTTTTTTTGACTCCCCAGAAGACGCAGGAGTAGAGACTAAAACGAGGAGATAAAGATTGTGCACGTATAGGCGCGTCTCGGCGTGCGTAAAGACTCAAATCGACACCAGAATATTTTATTTCTTTTTCCCCGCTGAAGTTTGGTAATTCGTGACTGGATACAAAAATGGCACTTTCGAGGTTCCATAATATATTTCGTCTGCCCACTACGATGAAGAAGAAGGCGAAGCAGTACGAACACGTGCACAGGGACATCAACCCGAACGACCAGTGGGACATCGTGGGGGAACTGGGTGACGGTGCGTTCGGTAAAGTCTACAAGGTGAGTGTGCGTGTGGAAGCGACACGAGGGAGGTTTATTTACGCGCGATTAAAGGTTCGATAATTGCACTAAATGAGCCCTCGTGAGGTTTAAGCCACGCTAGAACCTTACCTCATCGAAAACATACCTGGAATTGCGTTGTTTGTTTCATTCACGCGTTTGAGTAACCCGTTATTATTATCTGGCTACGTCTCCAAACCTCAAAATGCACACTTCCACCTTGTGATGTCACGTTTTCGACGTTTCAAAGTCAACAGCAACCTTTTACCTTTTCATTTACTTGAGATTGGCAATTCCGTGTCAGAAATGATCCAAATAAAGTGAAGCTGCGTGGAGTTTAAGGCACAAGAAAGCACCACATGACTGTATTGCATGACATCACAAGGTGCAACAGAGCCTAAATATGCAGGATTTGTGTGTTCAATATGTGTAGATGAAACAAAACACAACTCCAGGCCTGTTTTTGACAAGGAAACATTATAAAACTGATCGGAAAATCGTGCAACATGGGCCCTTTAATGCCAAAAAGTGAAAGTGCAGTCGGATTTGTCCTGACTTGTTGTGTCTGCCTATAAAACATTTGAGTCACAAGTTCTTGATTTAGTGCTGCAAGTGCTGCTTGGTATGAAGTTGAAATGCGGTAAAGAAGAGCCGTGACGTCAACATTGTTTTAATTCTTCTTATTGTGTGGCATTTAAGACATGACCAAGTTATGCTTACGCTCCACCACAAGATCTGCTGAATTAGATCTGTTGATTAGATTAGAATAAGAACAAAAGCAGCTGACTAAAAGCGAGACAACTTTTGGCACAGTGGGTGCTTCGGATAAATGTGGACTTCCATTGAAACGTTACTGGTTTCCTTTGAATGTTCCACAGTATGGTTTAAATGGACCTATCTTTAGGGATGTAACAATAACCAAAAAAACCAAAATATCGTGATATTGTATCATCAAAAGTCTCTCAGTAATACCGTGGCCCATCACAATATATCGAATTACAATTTCCTTTGCTTAAATACATTTTTTATAGTTGCAACAGCTAATAAACATTGGGAACTACATATCCCAAGATTCATTTCAGCAGAGAAAACATGAAGAAATGGGTTTTTTACTTGAATTCTTGAGATTATGACGGAAATAATTTACACCAAAATCTTGTCAGGGTATTTTAAAAGTAAAAAAGTGAACAAAAAAAAAATCTACAATTTTATATCAGCTTCTCCAAAATATCCCAGTAAATACCATACTGTGAGAGATGTATATCGTTACATCCCTATCTATCTGCTGGATTTATACTGTGAGCGGGCTTGCCTCTCCACAGGTCTGAACAGTAACTCGGCTTGCGTCACCTGTTTGTCACTTGTATGAGAGATAGATAAGGTTAATGCCATGTTTTGGAACACTGCAGTCGAACTTCTCCACAGGGACGGACCGTTCACACGAAATTACAATCACAAGGGATGTAACGATGTCCAAATCTCTCATGATGATATTATATATGCAGTAGTTTGGAAAGGCTGATATAAATGTAAATAAGATACTTATAAAATACCCTGACAAGATTTTGATGTGAATTATTTCCATCATAATACCAAGAATTCAAGTAAAAAACATATCTTTTTATGTTGTCTGCACTCAAATGAATCATGGGATATGTAGTTCACAATGTTTATAAGCTGTTGCTACTGTAAAGCCATGAATTTAAGCAAAGAAACGTGTAATTTGATATATTGTGACAGCCCACGATATTATTGTGAGACTTTTGATAATATGATATCACGATATATTGCTTAGAGTATTTTTTGGTATATTTTACTAAATTATTTTGTTACAGTACTACAGTTTTGTTGCTTGTATAAAGGAAGGAAACTCGTTTATGCGACATATTTGACATTTTCAATGTTTTGACGATTAAAATGTTTGTGTTTCATATGAACTTTGCACAAGTAGTGGTTTAAAAAAGACTTTTGGTATCACAACTTTTATTTTTTATTGAATAGTATCGAATTTATTTGAAATATATTGTATCGAATCTAAAGCTCAGTGTATCGAAATATGTATCATATTGTGGCCTAAGTATCGTGATACTTCTTAATGATACCAGACCTAATGATGAAGTCTCCTGAAATGGTTTTCACTTCACAGCTGTGCCATGTCAAGGTCAAGAAATACCAAGAGTGCAAAGCGGTTTTCAAAGCAAATCGTGACTATTAAAAAAAAAAAAAAAAAATCAAAATCTTTGTTTGAGTTCTTTTTAAAGTTTGTTTTTCGCTCAGTCACTGTAGTGTAAAAAAAACCCTTTGATTTCCAGAGCTTAAACCATTATCCTTCTGTATTGTCACACCCGGATGACATTAACCGAGCGAATGTCCAAAGGTGAAGACCTGGCTATAACTTCTAATTCCACTGCTGTTATCTTCACACGTCTGTAGATGATTGGCCACACTTGAAGGGCGTGCGCTGCTCCAGTCTTCTGTCACCTCATCTTAAGTCTTCATTGTTGAGAGCGCGTGACTAACTTCGGAAATATGCGGTCCGTCCAGAGAGACAGATTTGTAAGTGGAGTCGTCGCCTGGAGATTGACAGCGGAGTTGGCCCACAGAAATGTATACCAGCGGGTTACTCTGCCCAAGCGTGAATGACATTTTCCAGATTGTCAAAATTAAGGAAACGACATAGACCGTATATACATAAATAGTCATCGTGTTGCAAATTTGAAGTGTGCATGGGCGCGCTTCTGGCTCCATCGACTCGACTTGGTATTGAAAAAAACATTGCCCTTCTCGTAAAATATTCGTTTTCACCCGCTCTACACGATCCTGGTGTTTTTTATTTCGCTAGTTTGTCCGTAAATCAGTTCCTAGTCCTAATGTAGAAGCTCTAAATTTGCCCCTTTATCTACAGGCCTCAGTGAGTTTCATTTGACCGGAGCTGAACTCTGTAGTTTACGTCACACTCCTTTAGTTTGCTTCTTATCAAAAGTGACATATCAAATCAACTAGACACCAGACTAGACCAACTATAACCACAAAAAATAATCTATAGTTGCATCTCCACAGATCTGATTTGTAACTTGAAGGAAACAATATTATATCGTAGTCAGAAAAAAACATAATATGGGCTCTTTAAAATATTATGCTGATGTTTTGTCACAAACGGATAACAGTATGAGCAAAAGTCCAAAGGTGAAGACTGAAATCCAGACTATAACCATAATACGCCAAAAAAAAAAAAAAAAGAAGCATAGTTGTCTCTCCACTAGGGATGGGCATGATTAGTCGATTAATCGATAATTGATCATTAAGAATTTCATCGATTACGTAAATTTTAATCGACAAACCGAATGCAGGTTGCTGTGCGTAGTGTGACTAAACAGGTGTGTACATGTGTCTCTGCACTCAAAAGGAGCGAGACACAAACAGTCAGTCAGTCAATCCGCCTGCAAGGTACCGAAGTGCATATGCGTATTTAACGATGACTTGTACAAGAAATTCCACGCTTTCCGTTGCGTTCGGGACAAGTGTGAGTCCATGTGCACAGTGCACAAAGCAGCACATATGTTTTGGTGTCCAGTGGGAAAACGCTTTACCAGGTGAGAGTCGCGCAATGTCAATGACGAGTCCCCACCTCCCTCCCCCCGTACGGTGTCCTGGGTTTGACAAACGCAAATATGGTCACACTAACCTGTATTCCACTGAGTCATGTCTTTTAATCCGACAAAAGTTGACCACATCAGCGACACAAGAGCTGTAGTTTTATCTTCGCTTAGTTTCTGCAAATTAGCGATGTGGTTTTAAGTTTTGTTTCTGTGAGAGTTGCGCAAAACTGAATTAAACACATTATAATGTCAAACGGGCTGATGTGGCTCTAGAGTCGTTACGGTTTATTTGTTCGTGAAGTTGAATTTATTTATGCAGATTAGGTAGTGCAGATAGTAATAATAATGATGATCATTTTAATATAAAAAACGTTAATGATTAATCGATGATAATCTCGACGATCGATTAATTCTCTCGACGATCGATGAAGAAAATTTCATCGAATGCCCATCCCTACTCTCCATAGATCTGACCTGTAACCTTGGAGGTGTCACTTTCTTTCTCATCTCCATGGAGATTGATAAGTTAAATGCCGTATTGTAGGGTTACCAGACGTCTTCTAAATTTCTAAATGAGCCCAAAATGTCCAGTATTTTGACTCTTTCAGAACTCTAAAATGCAATTCAGTTTTGAGGGACAGTAGCTCAGTTGGTCGATCTGAAGGTTGGCGGTTTGAATCCTGCTCTTGACATAAACATCATTGGTTGAGCCGTCAGATCCACTGACCCACAGGTTGGCTGGTGTGATTCCAGCTCCTACAGATGAATGCTGCCTGTTGTATCCTTGGGCAAGACACTTAAACTACCTCACCCTCAGCGTCTGTGTACACTGGTGTGTGAATGTGTGTGTGTGAATGGCTGAGTAGTTCCTTGTTGTAAAGTGCTTTAAGTGCCTTGAAGGTGGCAAAGCGTTCTATAAAAATGTGACCATTTACCAATAAGGGTGTGCAAAAATGTAAAAATATCGATATATCGTATCGTTTAATGTGATGATACAGTATCGATATTGTGGGCTGCTGTATCGATATATATCACCAAGAGTATTTTTTGGTATATTTTACTCAATTATTTTGATTCAGAGCTATAGTTTTGTTGCTTGATTATTTAAAGGGAACTTGTTTATGTGACACATTTGACATTTTCACTGTTTTGATGATTAAAATGTTTGTGTTTCATTTGAACTTCCTACAAGAAGTGGTTTAACAAAGACTTTTAGGATCACAGCCATGATTAAGCCTTTATTTTTTAATTAACCGTATCAAATTTATTTGAATTGATATTGTATTGAATCATATCGACAGCTCACTGTATCATTAAGAAGTTGCCAATGGGTCATTCCACGCCATTTCATCAAATTTCCAGAAAATCTCACGCACCATGTTTCTTAAAAATGTAGAAAAAATTACCAGCTGGTCCCTTACTATCATGTACCAACCCTGTGAAATTTTAGTGATTTTCGATCATTACTTTTTAAGTTACAGCTCATTTAGTGAGGGGAGGATGTATCAATTTACGGGCCCAAAATGTGCATCATTTTTTCTTGTCTGTTTTCACAGGTCGATATCTCCGTAAGTATCACACATAGAGGGCAAAAATTTTGTAGGCTTGTACTCCTACAAAATCTGTCGAAAGTTTGGTATCTCAACTCATTTTCATTTTATATGAACTTAAAAATGAAAAAAAAAAAAAAAAAAGTTCATTTCCATGGCCTACCATTTTTAGCCCCTTTTTAAACCTACTTGTAGCTGTAGTAGATCCTTAAATGTTTTTGAGAATCAAGATATGCAAAATAAAAAAAAAAAAAATCACACACACAAAAAAAAAAAAATCACCAAATGTTGAAAATTTTAAATAGGTGGTCCAACATGGTCCGATTTTCACATGTAATTTACGGCATGTGGGTAGTGATAAAAAAAAAAAAAAAATTGAATAATTTTTTCTTGAAAGATCAGAAGAAGACCTTTCATGTGATACCAAACATATGTACTCACCCCTATTATTTACTATTTACCATATAAATTGTCCAGAAGACCCCTGAGAGGACCCCAGACCCCCTGATCCACACAATATCACACATTTGTAATATTAAATTCAAACACGAACAGAAATCACTGGTTTCAAACTACAAACATCACCAGCTGTTCTCCTTTTTGAAAACCCCAGTCTGGTACTGTGAAACTTTACCATACTTCACCATAATCTTTTAAACCGGTTCACATTGTTTTGCTGTTAGATTAGATAGATGACATTTTTCCTTTAAATCTTCCTGTCAGTGGAACACGCCCAGCTGACTGAAGGACTACACCAACATAAACTTGACTATAGATAAATAACAAGTAGCTTAGCGTGTATCTGTTATTATTATGATTAAAATGTCCACGACAGTCACACCCAGTCTATTAGTTGGCTTGAAGAGGATCTTTGGGCTTTGACCTACTTCCACAGTAATTGTAGTTATTAAACGCGTTAGCTTAAGCAGTACTTATTAAGCATTAGGCCATATGATAAATATCCTTTTGTGTTTCCGGCCTTGGGACATGCAAGACACACTTTAATCCAATAACCCGCCAACCTCTCTACAGAACTATATGATCTCTTTAACCACGTATTGATACTCTGCAGTGACGTCACGCTGGGAGTGTTCTGCATGTGTCTGTATGATAAAATATTCAGCAGTTACCATGGTGACACAATGCACACATTCGCAAAAAGGTTGAAGGGCCTGTTTACACGAGAACGCTTGCGGGTAAAAACGACAAAATGACATTTTATCGGAAGTGCCTTTCGTTTAAACCAGGGGTGTCAAACTCAAATTTACAGACTCCAAAATTAAAAACTAGGATGGGAAGTCGTGGGCCAAACTAAATATTATTGAAAAATTTCAACAACATCTGCATGTTTTCTCTTGTTTAGAGATATGTAATGTTAAACCTTTTCTTATTAAAATAAATGTTTAATAATAGTTTTACTTAAAATTGAATCCAGAACAAGTATAATATAAAATAATAACAACATTTTTAATAAATAATGTCTTTATAGTCTATCTGTTGTGGGCGGGCAGCTCTAATACATACTTCATATGATCTCACGGGCCAAATACAATTATATCATGGGCCAAATTTGGCCCCCGAGCCTGAGTTTTAGACGGTGACGGCGTTTTTGGGGCTTAAAAACACAAAAATTTGAAACCACCATTCAGAGTGGAAAAGTTGAATACAGTCTGCCGTTGCGTTTCCGTCTACACTGCCCAAGACGCAAAACTCTGGTCAGATCTGCTCACGTCACGTACGCGTTTACGTCACATACATACAGTACACAGAAACAAACATGTCAGATGGCGTGCGTACCCGGTCGAATATTCCACACACTTTTGCGTCACTATATGCGCGCAGATTTCCTCCCGAAAACACTTGTCTGAACGCGGAATAAAAAGCGAAGACGCAACGCCACTTTTGCGTCTTCAGTTCAAACCATCGTCGTATAAACGTAGTCTAAGTTGGTCTAAAAACTCAAGAAAAAGTACAAAATGGATTTAAACAACAACAACAAAACATTTTCAGGAGCCTGTGATTGATATGAACATTTATGGTCCTGTTTAGAAAGCTTGTGATTCTAATTACATGTGATAGAGACTTGTAACTAGAGCCCGACCGATATGGATTTTGCTGTGGCCGATATGAAACCGATATAATGGGGGTTGGAGCTGCCGATATAATCGCCGATATATTTAGTGATGTAAAAATTCACTGTAAATGTTGAATTGTTTAAAAAACTTAGGTTTGGCTCTGGTGGATTTTAAATTGGGTTTATTTAGGCAACATTTATTGTTATTCTGCCTCTTTACATCATATTTACAGACAGTAGGTTGGCTTAATGGCATTTTTGCATCACATTCTAGACACTAGTGATGGGTATTCCAGTTCTTTTTAGAGAACCGGCTCTTTTGGCTCGGCTCACTAAAAGCTGCTGGTTCTTTTGGCTCCCAAGTGGCTCTTCAGATTGTTTTGTTGCAAGCAGGACTAAAGCACGTCTAAAGCAGGACTGAATCAGGACTGAACCAGGTCTAAACCAGGACTGAAAAAGGACTAAACTGGGACTTATTTATTTTATGCTAAACTACAGTCAAATATGCTCGTTTTTTTAATTTTTATTTTTTTTAATCCTACGTACACGCAAATTTCTCAAAGTTTCGTTTTGAGCCGCTGCCGCTGTCAAACCACGAATCACGCGGCGTGAAGAGAAAAAAAGTGAGAAAAAGAGAAAACACGGCTCCCAATAAGGATCAGGCTCCCGTCGTTCCCTTCAAAGAGCCGGTTCTAAGAGTCATTTCGTTCACGACGGACCCATAACTAGTAAAGAAAGTAGCGCTATTAGCCTTTAGCCGTAAATACGTGCGCGCCGCGGTAATTAATTATATGCGCAAATGTCATAATTCACACGTCTGTTCACAGCTCATTTACATATCAGTGCAGGTCCAGTAGCAAATATACGGCCAATATAGTCACTTTAGAACAGACCAATAGAAAACAGTCTGTTTATGTGCGGGAGCTACAGCAGCTAACCCATAACAAATGACAAAAACTAGCTTCAGAGTCGACATATTTCCAACACTCACCGCTCATACAGGCTCCTCCTCACATCACAAATCTGCACTAATAAATGTCCTTTTAATCCAGACTCAAACCGATTGTCCGTAAAAAGAATATAATCTCAGTGTTTGGATCTGTGTCTGCAGGTGTAAACAAACACACGTGAGTGACGCGACTCTGTGGTGTGTTCAGGGACAGTACGGACACACACAGACAAATGACTCCGTAGATAAATACTGATGTGGAGCCACATATTAGGACATTTATCTGTCTGTAAATTGGATTAAATGAACAGAATGTAGAGAGTCTAAGCTTTATAACGAGGTATAACATGCCCACGTGAAATATCAGCCCATATCAGCAAGCATATCGGCCGATAGCCGATATGCCTAAAGTTGCCCATATCAGCCGATAATATCGGCCAACCGATATATCGGTCGGGCTCTACTTGTAACAGCACAAATCATCTCATCTGTTCATCTTTTTTCTGGTCAGATTATGTTAAAATAAAGATCAGATTAAAGTCTAAAGTCAAGCCTAACCTCAGCGGGTCAGAGCAGTGCCTACAGTTAACATCACGCATCGGCTGCAGAGGATCAATAGAAGTTGTTTACATCTGTTGCGCTCTCTACAAAAGCACCCACAGTATTTGGGATTAGGAAGTCGCCCACCCAGGCCCTGCCCATCCCCGCTCGGTCCAGCCATGAGTCGGACAGAAGTTTGCCTTTAAAAACATAGGACACTCTTTCACTTGTGTCCATCTCTCTTCCTCCCCGTCCTCCCCCTCCTCCTCCTCCTCTCCTGCGGCCGCACACAGCCCCAGTGTCCAGGCCGGCTCCGGTACAGTGGAGAGCATTCATACGTGCGCATTGCAGTAGTGGAAGAAGTGATGCTCGAGCCAATGGACTGTACTGTTTTTCAGTGGTTTCTGGCGTATTAGTTTTGACTTTTGAGCTTTAGTACTTTACATTTGCGAGGAAAGCTTTTGGCAACACAACTCCAACTCTGCCCGCATTTACACTGCCGATCAAAAGTTTTAGGACACACTTTTTCCAGTTTTTGGCTGAAAATTATTCAGTTTATTCTGTCATTGCAATCTAAAAATCATGGAATCAATTTATAGACCAAAACTTATTGTGAACTTTTGAATACAATAAAAATCAAATATCGTTCAGAAAGTTCTTTCCAAGTCTGTTGCAGAAGTTTGCGCTTCACTCTTCTGTCTATTTCATCCCAAACCAGCTCAATATGGTTTAAGTCTGGACACTGTACTGGACACTTCATGTTTTCAAACTTTACCATCTTGTTCTTTTTTCCTGAGGTAGTTTTGGCAGAGCTTGGACTTGTGTTTGGTCTTTTATCTTTTTTTTTTACCTCTGTCTGTTCAGTTCTTACTTTTGTACCATTTCAACCTCTTTTTGCAATTGCAATAAATCACTGGAAAAAGACTCAGCATCAGTTCCAGTTAGAATTATTCCGGCCCGGCCTTTCTGAATCCCGACAGGATGGTTTCGGTGTCACTGAAGTCACTTAAATTATAAATGTTCAGTGGTACAGAAGTAATGGTGCGATTGACTGACACTACCAGCAGTGTTTCCTGCAGCGCTTTTTAGTTAAGGCGGCTGCCTTGACTACGTCCCACTGTGCTCACTTTTTTGGTACAGAACAGGAGCAGCAGATACTGACACACAAGACTAGAGCCTCACGACTGTCAGTGTGAATATTTTAATATATAAGTCGCACCAGAGCAGAAGTCGCAGGAAACGGCCAAACCATGACAAAAAGCATGACCTATAGTCTGAAAAATACAGTAATTAATTATTATATTAATAAATTATTAATATAATTATTCATGAACTGTGTCAGGAAGTAACTGAATACATGTACCAAGAATATGTATTCTGAATACAATTTTTTCTGTATTCCGGTACAGGTACAGATACAGTACTTCAATAGAAGCATTTATCAGAATATGTTACAAAATATTATTAATAATTTTAATTCAGGTATTCTTCCCATCATTGCTCATAAAAGCACAGCGATTGTGATTTAGATTCGTGGTTTGTGTTTGTGATAATAGGATTTTGTTCAAAGTTCATATTTGAGGTCAATTAGCTAATTCGATTTCATTTGCTAATTGCGCCAATATTCAAATTGTGATTTAGATCAGATTACGATTATTCTTACACCCCAATACAATAAATGTACTAAGTTTTTTTCTTTTTTCTTTAATTAATTAATTTAGTGTTCAGTTACTCTTAAAGGTGCATTGTGTCACTTTTCTGTTGGAGGGTCTGGCAAATGCTTTTCTCCATGGAGATGTTACTGCTTTCTTTTTGTCTGGAATGTTTCACCAGTATGGCATTAAACCTTTCCGTCTTTGTGGAGACCAAACCAGACCAAGATACAGCTCAGATCTGTGGAGAGGCGACCCCGCTCACAGCCGCAATACCTTGTTTTTCTTAATATTTTGAGCCGTAAAACCACCTGTAATTGAATAAATGTAAGGCAGAAGTGTTTAATGTCACACTGTGGAACATTCTTGGTATAAAAACAATCCAGAGAAAAAAAAGCAGGTGACAAAACTCCCTTATGACAAGTCAAAAGTCCAGTTTACTCAAAAGGTTCATGTGAATCGCTCACTGTTCAAAACTTCAAAGTGACGTTTACGAGTGTCTTTACGGTGACTTTGTGAACTTTGAAGCTTCTGTGCGGCTCTCTCCTTGTAAGGGCGGCTCCTGGTCAGATAGAGAAGACGACTTGTTATATAAGCGCAGGTCGAAGGAGAGTTACGTAAATGGACTTATAATGTACCTTTTGAGCAGAAGGAGCATGTGAGTCCGGGCCAGATCAGTATCCGCGCTGTTAATGAGAGTCGAGCTTTAAACGGCTGCAGGACAGAGCGAGGGGATGAGGGGAGGAGGCTCGTGAGGGCCATCTGACCATTTGGACTTGTGCTTGTGGTGTGATCGAGCTTTATGGAAGAATAGCTTGCGCCCCCGAGGATTATGGGTAATAAAAGTGCAAGGTTTTAGCGCGGTCGAAGTCACGGTTTGAAACATTTGGAGGTTAAAGATATAAAAGTGTTGAACGGTTTTCTTCACGGAGATGCTGTTGGTTTGTTGGAGTTAAACTTTTCTATCTTCGTGGAGATACGGTTACAGGTCAGGTCTGTGGAGAGGCGACCCCGCTCACAGTCAGAACGCAGGGTTGCAGAGAAGAAAAAACCGGTAACTACAGAAAGACTGATATACTGTTGGGCTGAAAGAGAGCAGCTCCACACCTGCATCTGTCACACTGTCAATGGAGAGATGGAGAGATGGAGTGAGGGGAGAGGAAAAGACGTAGAGACAGAGAGGGAGAAAGGGACTGAGCGCAAAAGAGGAAGAGACGTGGACAGAGAGGGAGACGGAGAGATGGAGAGAGGAAGAGATGGAGTGGGATAGATGAAGAGAGGAAGAGACGTAGAGATGGAGAGAGGGAGAAGGAGAGCGAGAAAAGAGGCAAAGAGAGAGGGCAAGATGAGAGGGTGAGATGGACTGAGGGGGAGAGATGGAGTGAGGGAGAGAGAGGGAGAGATGCAGAGAGGGAGACGGAGAGATGGAGAGAGGAAGAGATGGAGTGATGGAGTGGGATAGATGAAGAGAGGTAGAGACGGAGAGAGGGAGAAAGAGAGCGAGAGGAGAGGCAAAGAGAGCAAGATGAGAGGGTGAGATGGAGTGAGGGAGAGAGGGAGAGATGGAGTGAGAGAGAGAGGGAGAGATGGAGTGAGGGAGAGAGAGGGAGAGACGTGGATAGAGAGGGAGACAGAGAGGTGGAGAGAGGAAGAGATGGAGTGATGGAGTGGGATAGATGAAGAGAGGAAGAGACGGAGAGAGGGAGAAAGAGAGTGAGAAAAGAGACAAAGAGCAAGATGAGAGGGTGAGATGGAGTGAGGGAGAGATGGAGAGATGGAGAGAGGGAGAGATGTAGAGACGGAGAGAGGGAGAGATGTAGAGACGGAGAGAGCAAAGAGGAGAGAGTAAGATGAGAGGGTGAGATGGAGTGAGGGAGAGAGAGGGAGAGATGCAGAGAGGGAGACAGAGAGGAAGAGACGTGGACAGAGAGGGAGACAGAGAGATGGAGAGAGGAAGAGATGGAGTGATGGAGTGGGATAGATGAAGAGAGGAAGAGACGGAGAGAGGGAGAGATGTAGAGACGGAGAGAGGGAGAAAGAGAGCGAGAAAAGAGGCAAAGAGAGAGAGCAAGATGAGAGGGAGAGATGGAGAGAGGGAGAGAGAGAGAGAGACAGAGAGGAAGAGACGTGGACAGAGGGAGACGGAGAGATGGAGAGAGGAAGAGATGGAGTGATGGAGTGGGATAGATGAAGAGAGGAAGAGATGGAGAGAGGGAGAAAGAGAGCGAGAAAAGGGGCAAAGAGAGAGAGCAAAAGATGAGAGGGTGAGATGGAGGGACAAAGAGGGAGCGACTGAGAGAGTGAGAGAGACGGAGAGAGGGAGAAAAAGCAAGAAAAAGAGGGACTGAGAGCAAGAAGAGAGGCAAAGCGAGAGAGCAAGAAGAGATGGAGAGAGCGAGCAAAAGAGAGGGAGTAAAAAGAGGGGGAGAGAGCGAGAAAGAGAAGCAAAGAGAGGGAGAAATTGAGAGAGAGAATGACAGAGAGGGAGCAACTGGAAGAGTGGGAAAAGAGGGAAAGAGTGAGAAAAGAGAGGCAAAGAGAGAGCAGGAAGAGAGGGAGAGATGGTGAGACGGAGAGATGGAGAGCGGGAGCGACAGAGAGACGGAGAGAGGGAGAAAGAGCTGGATAAAGAGGGATAAAGAGTGAGCAAGAAGAGAGGGACAGAGAAAGAGAGGACGAAAGATGAGAGAGGAAGAGATGGAGAGACGGTGAAGGGAGCGACTGAGAGAGGGAGCCACGGAGATGAGAGACTGGGAGAGACGGAGAGAGGGAGAAAGAGCTGGAAAAAGAGGGGCAGAGAGTGAGAAATGGAGACGCAAAGAGAGAGAGAGCCAGAAGAAGAGACTCAGAGATGGAGAGAGGGCAAGAACAGAGAAAGAGAGAAGGAAAAAGAGAGCGAGAAGAGGTAGAGAAGAGAGACAGACAGAGGAATGGAGAAGGCTGGAGGAAGCGACCAAGTGGGAGAGAATGAACAGCCGGCACAGGAAACGGAGGGACTTGAGCTTCACAAGAGAGCACTCCTTTTTACTCTGGCTCCGTGTGCGTCTGTGTGTGTGTGTGTGTGTGTGTGTGTGTGTGTGTGTGTGTGTGTGTGGAGGAGAAACTGCCGAAATCTTGCGCAGCTTTCCGTCATTAAACCCCTTTTTTTTCCAGGAGACATGGATCAGGTTGAATCGAGCTGAGTGAGGGTGCAGAAGGTGGGAGTGAAGGAGCAGACTTAAAACCTCCACACTTTTGTCAGCGGAGATGAAATGATGCGTCCAGTTTTGGTTGAAGTGGGTTTCTCGGTCTAGTGGACTAAGCGCGCCTATTAATAACGCCAAGAACCGCACTCGAGTCACCAAAGGGAAGTGTTCTGGGCAAATTATCCACTCGTTTTTTCTGAATGGTCCCAGACTGCTGCAGTTTGACGGGGCGTTGAAGCGGCTGTATCGGGTTTTTACGATTGTTAAAAATGTGAAAAGCAGAGTTGGTTTTTAATTTGAAGCAGTTTGCGGCGGTTCAGAGTTATTCCAAACTTACCTTACGCATTCCGACCATCCGAATTATTCACCTAGACGAGTTTATAAGAGCTTTTGTCACGTATTTCAGAAGCCAGAGCGGAGTTTTGATGTCACGGTAATGCAACAACTAGCATGCAAACCACACTTTTCTCTTTATAATTAGATGCAGACAGTAAACTGCAAACTTATTTTGACCTCAAGAGCTGCTTAAAGAATATATTTATACTTAGGGCCTGTTTACACGAGAATGTTTGCGGGTAAAAACTCCAAAATATTTTATCAGAAGTGGCTTTCGTTTAGACGCTGACGGCGTTTTGGGGGCTTAAAAACGCAAAAATCTGAAACCACCCTCCAGAGTGGAAAAGTTGAATACGCTGCGCCGTAGTGTTTCCGTCTACGCTGCCCAAGACGCAAAACTCAGGTCAGATCTGCTCACGTCACGTACACATTTATGTCACACATCACCACCTCGTGTCGCCGCCGAGCCGCCTGGCAAGCAAACCCAATCGAATTCTTCACACTTTTTTTTATCAACGTATGCATGCAGATTTCCTCCCGAAAACGCTCGTCTAAATGCGGAATAAAAAGTGAAGACGCGACGCCACTTTTGCGTCTTCTGTTCAGACTCATCATATAAACACAGCCTCAGACGAGACAAAATTTGCTTAAAAGTGCATTAATTACCTTTTCAGTTGGGGTCCTTCACCTGCTTGTTTTAATGGAAATGTCACTGGTGCGTCTGGAATGTTCCACAGTATAACATTAAACAGCTGCACCTTACGTTTATTCAATTACAGGTGGTTTTAGAGCTCAAAAATACCTAGAAAAACTGACATTCTGACTGTGAGCGGGGTCTCCTCTCCACAGATCTGACCTGTAACTTGGTCTGGTTTGGTCTCCATGAAGATAGAAAGGTTTAATGCCATACTGTGAAACATTCCAGACAAAGCAAAGCTCTTTAACTTTGGTTCTTTTATTGGTGGTCAGATGCTGTGCACAACCCAAGATAATAAGGAAATGTTTTTTAAAGTTTGGCCTGTGGTCCGTCACACCTGAAGGACCCCATCTACCCTGGTGACTTTGCTGCTGTTGATAATATCACAACTGCTGCATAATTGATGGTGGTGGGCGCGCTCATATCCGATGTCCTTTTAATGGAAAGTTGAACTATTTTTATGACCTCAAACAAGTGAAGCTTTATTAACTATACTGTATATCAATACCCCTTTGGTTACATGTGTATAATGTCTGCATACTTTACTTTCTGATTAGGGGTGGTCCAGTCTGGTATTTCAGCTGATATCAGTGTCTAATATTTGACAAATAATCGGTATGTTTCAGTATCATTATTTCAAACTAAGGATGTACCGATCCGATATTGGTATCAGATATTAAGTCTGCGCAATTAAACGAATTTTGATCGTGATTTCAATTTGTGTGTCAAGCGATCTCCAAACTCATATAATCGAGCTAAATGAGTTTATTTTGGGATATTTTTTATATAAATAAGTATATTTATTTAATTTTTTAAATCTAGAGATTGTAGAACAGCTGGATATATAGTTTATTTTGGATTTAAATGTATGTTTTTCTGCCTTATTTCATGTTCAAAGTCTATTCATTTTATGTTTTATACATCGCAAAACTGCTCAAAGGTTGATATTTGTAGCCTATATTTATTTTCAATTTGAAAGTTTTGTGTAAATGATCAATAACAAACTGTTTATTTATTTATTTATTTTTTGAGAGAGAGAAATGCTGAACAAATGCAAGTGTAACTAAAAATAATCGTTTGAATAATCGGGATTTCAATATTGACCAAAATAATCTTGATGATGATTTTTTTCATAACACTGAAAAAAATGGATATCGGCTTCCAAATATCGGTTCAGTCGATATCCTGGATGAGCATATATGAGCATTTTAACCTTTTTATTTATACAGAGTTGTTCTGCAGTTACTTGTGGAATAACATAACAGCTCCATAACAAATTTGGATCAGTTTTGTCTTATTTTGGTTTAAAGGAAATTACGTTGTTTTCAGTCTTCTCTTATATCAGTTCATATTGGAAAAATGCTTAAAGCTATATTTTTTTTAAAGTTCACAGTTTAGTTTTTAACTTTTGTAAGGCTGAAAAAATGTATTTCCAGATTTTCAGGTTGATTTGGTTTCGTCGCTCATTTATTTTGACTAGACATAGAAGAAAAATATTGCTTTGTTATATCTGTGTATTTCTTCCGATGCCAATATATAAAAAAAAATCCCCTTAATCTTGAGACGCATCCGCTCGTACCGTCCCTATAGGAGCTCTAAATGCCTGTTGTTTACATTCTCAGGTTTACTGTGTCACTCGGGCAGGGTATCATTACAGACCTCTGAACCCACGAGAACACTGAGCCATACTTAATGCCCGTGTGTCTGGGAATGGCTCACGCTGCGGAAATGTTAGGACAATGATTCAAGAGGCGAGTTCTCCAGAAAAGACCCGAGTCACTTCTTGTCAAAGTTTGGTCATAACAGAAGGACGGCTCACTGCTCTGATGTGTGTTGTGTTTGTGATGTGTGTAAAAGCTTGTTGGCGCTTGTTTCCGAGTAAACAAGAGTGTGAAGGAGATGAGGTAGTCGGCTGTTTCCAGACACAACAAGACATAACAACCGCTGCTTTTTTTATTTTTTTGTGATACTAAATACGTTTTCAAATAAAGCGACTAAAATATTACTTAACATAGACAAATTTTATTGATCCACAAGGGAAATTTTTTGGACACAGTAGCTCACACATCACAATATAACATAATAACAAAGAGTAAAAATATAAACGGTAATATTAAATTCTAAATAAGTAGCAAAAATGACAACAAGAGACAAATTACACCACTAAAATAACATGGTACATTAAAGGGACACTTCAGAATTTTTGACATAGGACCTCATTTCCTAGTGAGCCAGAGTGTTGGAGACGTGTGGAGACACTTTTTGAAATATTCCATCCAGTCCTTATATTTGCAGAGGTCGCTGGTGCTAGGCTAGTGCATGTCAATGGCCATAGTTAGCCTGCCACTAAAAACAGTCTTACCCACTCCACAAAACACCCGAAACAAATCTATTATTACACCAGACTGTTCATGTGAATGTCTGTGTTGATAGAATAATGTTTGAAATAAAACTAACCTTGCATCGCATGAGTCGTCGCATGTTGAGGGACTATTTTCTCATATATCAGTCCACCGCTGCCGAGCTTTCTATCAGGAAGTACAACTCGCTGCTGCTGCTCAGACACAAATCCTTCAAATACAAGGTTGGTTTTACCGTATTTTCCGGGCTATTAGACGCGCTCCTAAGCCTCTAACTCCATCGAAAAACGACAGCGCGCCCCACAATCCAGAGCGCCCTATACACGAATCCACTCGGGTGTCCCAGCACGACTTCAGTAAACTACAAAGCCAGCACCACCCGCTGAACACACAAACACACACGGATCAGACAGCGACCGTGCAGCGAAAAACACCCACAGACACACTCGTCACTCCACGCCGACGAGAAACGGAACGGAGGAACGAACCGAAAAAGCGAGTGCAATGTGCCACTTCTAGACACAACTGAGTCACTGCGAACACGCCGACAATCCAGCGGTCCCAGACAGCACCCTCCCTACACGCCACAACTGAACAAAGCCCAGAATCACCGTGAACGCCACAAACAAAGTCCCACTGACCCATCCAACTGTTGTGTTTTTGTTTAAAGTCCGGTGAGGTTTATTTGTGAAAAAAGTTCAAAAATAGACCATTTAATGACAGTGCGCCTTATAATCCAGAGCGCCCAATAGCCCGGAAAATACGGTACTTCTAAAATTATTCTATCAACACAGACATTCACATGGACAGTCTGGTGGAATAATAGATTTGTTTCGGGTGTTTTGTGGAGTGGGTAAGACTGTTTTTAGTGGCAGGATAACTATGGCCATTGACATGCACTAGCCTAGCACCAGCGACCTCTGCAAATACAAGGACTGGATGGAATATTTCAAAAAGTGTCTCCACACGTCTCCAACACTCTGGCTCACAAGGAAATGAGGCACTATGTCCAAAATTCTGAACTGTCCCTTTAAAGTGTCATTACCAAATACATGTAACTGCAGACTTTTACTTTGTTGTTCTAATTTCTATTGCTGTTGTTTGTGCGTTTTGAAATGCTTTCTAAAAACAAAGTTATGAAAAAAAAGAAGTGAACTGAAATACTGATACTTTGCAGTTACATAATTTTGGGAGTGTTCTACATGGACCTCTACGGTGGAGTGTTCAGCAGTTACCATGGAGACACAATGTGCACATTTGCACTGTCAAAAAATTGTCTGAAAACTCCAAATAAAATACAAAATTGATTTAAGAAAACACATTTCCAGAGACTGTGATCAATATGCTGTCAACATGTTCATGGGCCTGTCAACAAATCTTGCCAATTGTTGTAGTTCCAATTAAATCAGCTCTTTCTGGTCAGAATGAGTTAAAATAAAGCTCAGTTTAAAGTCTAGTCGAGTTTCTGAGAGAGTACTGCCTTTAGTTAGTATCACACCCCAGGGAATGTTGATGAAATCGGCTGCAAAGTGTCAATGAACTAGAGGCTTGAAGGGCTATAAGGGCTAGTTGATTAATTGATTGATGGTCTTAGTCAATCAGAATGTATTAGTCCAATAATTATCTGATTGTTTTATTTGTTGTAGAGCTTTATTCTATGGACAAAAGCAGAAAAATTGAGTTTGAGGGAAATCTGAGAATAAACCGTCTGTCGTTTTGAATACAAATACACAATTTCCTACCAGTGGGCTTCTTTTCTTGTCTTGCCAGGCAGCTTTAGGTCAAATATGGCTGCATCAGTGACATTTGACGCCTCCTTTTAGTCACCTACACATGCACAGAGTTTCTTTTGGTGATCAGGAATCTTTTGTGAATTGCCGCTGTAGAGGTGTGATTTGCATTTTTCAGTTTCATGGCAATTTGTAGCAGGTGTTAGAGCAGTAACTGCATCATTGTTCTTTAGTAAGTGTTGTGGTTGAGTTAATGAGGCCAAAAAGAGGATGGAAAATTCTCATGTTTCCAGTAGCAGCTTTGTGGTGTGAAAAACGCTGAAGTAAGTGCACAGAGACCTTTTGATATGAGCTCATAAAAGAGTGGAGGAGAAGTTCAAAGTCTGCTCCTCGTGGTTTTGTGTTGGAAGAACTGTTAAGGATCTTCTGCTTCAGTTGGTGTTTCCATTATAATTTCACTTGTTAAGTTAATTCCCTGTTAAAATGCCGACTGTAATAGTGACCTGTACCTGACCGACTGGCAGCTTCTGTTTCACTTCTTTTACTTGAAGTGGTTTCCACATCCTTTCGTGTGAGGCTTTAATCACAGTGTTAAGACAGATTTATTTAGACCTACAGCCACAGCAGCCCAAAGTCAGCTCAGGTTTAGTACTGTTTCTGAACATGTGTCATTATAAGTTCACTTCAAAATATATCATTTGAAACTTCTTCTGTAGTTTACTTAGAGAATGCAAGGAAAAAAATACATGTTTTCATCATATATATATATTTTTAGTATAAAAATAATGCAGTTTATGAGTAAAATGTCACAAAATGTACAGTTTTTGAGACATTCGAAACAGAAACATAAAAAGAGCCAGGTTTAAATGTCTTTTTGACATATTAGATATTAAAGATATACAGTGGGGATAAAGAGCACCATTGAATTCATAGTGCATTGTGTAACTTTTAGATCAGGGTCTGTCACCTGTTTGTTTCTATTCATATGTCCTCACTTTGCTTAGAATGTTCCACAGTATGACCAAGGGTGTGCAAAAATATTGAAATATTGATGTATATTTTGTTACAGTGCTACAGTTTTGTTGCTTGTTTTGAGGAACACATTTGACGTTTTTTGGATCAGGGGTGTCATCCGGCCAAGACCTTTGATCCGACCCTCGGCTGATTTTCTATTAAAATATTTGAATTATATTTTCTATTAAAATATTGGTAATTTTCTGCGGTGCTTAGCAGAGCAGCGTCTCCAGCCCCTCTGTACGTGGCCCCACCAGAGCAGCACAAATGAAGACTTGTCTCTTTCCAAATGCTCTTAAAGGACGATCGTTTTGACTGTTGACCGTGACACCCTCATCAGCAAAATGTCAAAAATGAGAAAAGTGGAGCCGAGTGCAGAATTTTACGAGAAATGGACTAAGAAAGAGTTCAAGATTTCAGTAATAGATTTGCGTTTCTCTGCATAATTATTTGAACTTATTGTTATTTTTGGGGTTTATATGCCATGAGTTTTCTGATCCGGCCCCTTTGTGATCAAAGTAGGTTGGATACGGCCCCCGGACCAAAATGAGTTTGACACCCCTGGTTTAGATGTTTAAAATGGGTGTTTTTCATATAAACTTTGCACAAGAAGTGGTTTAACAAAGACTTTTAGTGTCACAGACATGATTTAGCCTTTATTTTTTTTAACTAGGTCAAATCGATTTGAAACTTATCGTACTGAATCATATCAAATCAAAAGCTCACTGCATCGAGATATGTATCGTATTGTGGGCTATGTATCGAGGTGTGTATCGGCAACTTCTGAATGATACCCAGCCCTAAATATGACATTAAACAGATCTATCTTACATTTATTGAATTACAGGTGGTTTTATAGCTTAAAAATACCTAGAAAAACAGACATTCTGACTGTGAGCGGGGTCGCCTTCTCCTCAGATCTGACTGTAACTTGGCCTGCTTTCGTCTCCAGGATGATAGAAAGGTTTAATGCCATACTGTGAAACATTCCAGAGCACTAACATCTCCGTGAAGAAACACACTGACGGACCCTCCACCAGAAAAGTTACACAAATGCACCTCTAAGCCAAACTGTCATTCACCCCCCCGCTATCTAAACACAGGATGTCCCGTATGTCTGCTTACTGTTTCAGGGCGGGACTCCTAACTGTCAATCAACAAAAACAGGAGGCTGATTGGTGCGTTCTTAGGGCTGGAGTCGGTAACGTCGGCGCGTCTAATCTCAGTGGCCCAGTTGTGTCTGCGTGTGCGATAAGGGCCGTGCGGACAGGGTGCAGGCAGGGCGCAGGGACTCCCTCTGCGCCGGGGACACGCCGTCAGCGCTGCCGTCTGAACACGGGGCTTTTGTGAAGGGAGGAGAATACAAGGCAGAGTCAAGGGCAAACCTGAATGAGGCTATTGCAACCTGTTGACATCCAAGACATTGTTGTCACTAAACGGGGTTGCCTTGAATTCAGAGTCTTTCTTTTGTGCTGTAGCTGTTGTGTGGACGAAAATATTCAGACTAGACAAACAAACAAAGTGCAAATGCTTCTTGTTCACATACAGTACACAAAATACACACAAATTTGAAATAGAAAAAGAAGCTGCATCCACTTTGATAACAAGGTAAAGTAGGCTTAGTTTATTATATTTATACATTTGGTTTAAAAGTATAAGCTACCTAATTTAAAAATGGGCTGGTATGGAATTTTAAATTTATTTATTTTTTGGCCAGTACCGATATCCGATATTTATCTTGCTGCTGTAGTGGATAAGTGTTACTTGCTGATACCAGTATTTAGTTTTTAAAGTCCTTAGCAAGGCTGACAAATGTATTTTATGTAGTTAAAGCAACGGTCACAAGTGCACTTTCACTTTCACTTTTATATAAAAAATAAATAAAGTGTATTTATTTGGGATATAAAATAATGAGGTACTTGTTTCTGTATTTTCTCAAACGATTATTTGTTAGTTACATGATGCGTTTATTCAGCATTTCTCTCTCAAAAAAATAAATATAGGCTGCAGTTATGTACCTTAAAGCAGTTTTGCGATGTATAAAACATAACATGAATAAAATATACTTTGAACATGAAATAATGCATAGAAAAACATAAATGTATCCAAAATAAACTATCAAACAATCAGTCAAATCAAACTTTATTTGTAGAGCGCTTTTCATACAAAAATACAACACAAAGCGCTTTACAGTGATTAAAAACAATTACAGATTTCCTTGCACCCCCCATACATACACACAAAGCTTAGACTGTGATTACTATCTGTGACATAATGATCTTTTACTTCTACTTCTTCTACTAACTGTCTGGAATCTGGAAATTTTTACTAATTGTCTAGAATCTGGAACACTAACTATCTGGAACCAGTACATAAAGTACATAAAAACTATATATCTAGCTGTTCTATAATCGCTATATTTAAAAAATAAAATAAATATACTTATTTAAATAAAAAATATCACAAAATAAACTTTAAATTGTTTTGATTATAACTCGATTTTATGAGTTTGGAGATTGTTTGGCACGCAAACCGAAATCACGATCAAAATTCGATTATAATCCAAAGCTGTGCAATATTGTTATAATTTGGACATTTTAAATCGCAATATTGATCTAAAACGACGGAATAAAAGAAACAAGTCTTCTGATTTCTGTGTTACAAAACTGTTGTGTCCAGTGGGAGCTGATGTTGCCGTAAACGTCATTACAACATAGAGCTGTGTAGTTGTCAACACCTCCTATGGATATCTGCAGATCACGTCAGACGAACCTATTTACCCGGGACAGTCCCAGTTTTGAGCCCTGTGTCCCCTGTCCCAGTGGATTATCCAAAACCAAACCAGTTTTATACAAGAAATGTCTCTATTTTTGACCAATCTGATCCCTGGCAACAGTAAAGAGAGGCATACATTGTCATTTGTTTTGGTAAAATACAGAAAAGCTGCTTAAAAATGACCAAAAACACAAAGCAAATATAACTATACTGACACACGTTAGTCGTGAAAAGGCTGAGTGCAGAACAGTTTTCCTTATTTACGCATTCAATTCACATTTTTATTACCAACCACCACAAACCCGGAGTGTCACAGTTTTTTCTTTTACAAATCTGGTCACCCTGTAATAAACATTCATTAGTATTGATACTTTCTCAAATGAATATATAGTTTTGATACTAGGTTCAGTAATGGGTGTTTTTTGTTTGTTTTCCAACCATATTGATGACAGTCTGAGTAGGATTTTTGATAGGTTATTACTTTTTTATCAGACAAGATTGATTGATGGAACACTTCTGGACCACATACTCACTTCCCCTCCTCCTCCTCCTCCTCCTCGTCTCCTGGTGTGATCCGTTTAGTGGCATGTGCTCTCCTCTTTGTTGTTTGCGAGCGGGGCCGGGTTGACTCTGACTTGAACTTTCACATCCCCACGTCGTCGGTTCGCTGCAGTGTGGCGCGCACAGGGTTAAGAGCTCCACACTTGTGAGATTCGGCAAACACGGCGCTCAAACACGGAGCAGAAAAGAGGCCGCTCTCTCCTTTTGTAAACCTCCTCTTTGTCTCTTTGTGTCAGAAAGTCTAGTGGAGCTTATTTGATGTTGGCAGTGCAAATATGTGAGCTTGTAGCACTTAGAATTTCTGAGCTTGTACAGTTTCGTGTTTTCTTCAGTCATTTAACATAATCATTAATCATATTACAATGATTTAACAAAGAAATTATACATAGCACTAAAGTTATTTTACAGACAGAAGGGGTTTAGGCTGAAGTTTTAACACTTATTTTGCCAAACTATCAACACATAGAACAGGATAAAAGATGGCAGAAATATTTACAGAAAACAACACAAAACTCATCCTTTTTGAGTACAGGAAAGAATACCTACTTAATTTTTTAATTTCACAAAACAGAGTAGTGTTGTCACAATCCTAAAAAAAAAATTATACCAGGCTTGATGCTCAAAATTTCGATACAACGGTAATATTTTTTCTTAGACAGAACTGTTGAAACTTAGGCCCCATCCACAGTACATATTCGAGTCATTTTTGTTGTGGATGCAGTGTTTGTCCGCACTAATTAGATGGAAAATGGCTCCAGAAATGAAATGATCTGATGTCTCCAGCTCCCAGGAATTCATCTGAGTGCAGATCTGATCCGGCACTGTGGACACCTGAAAACGCTGATACGCTGACGTAGGAGCTCTAGTTGTGTCCTTCTTGGACCACGTCACTGTGACTTGCGCCTTCCTGATTCACTGGGTTTGTAACATCGATCATGTGACGCCATTGTGGAAAACAGTTTAAACAAACCAGAGACAAACGGGAAACAGAGTAGCTAGAACTACTTGCTAGTAAGTCACGGAAAACGAGGAACAACCTTGGATGTCTCTGGTCTCTCTCTCGCTTGCCATCATCCTCGCCTCAAAATCTGCTGCTGCAACTTCAGACGCGGTGCTCCACTTCCTTTTTTTTGCCGCCCACGTGACATTGTGATGACATGATGCCAGCCTAGTCATGTGACGAGCGTTTCAGGCAGTTTTGCGTTCCTGTGTGGATAGGGAAGGCTTTGATTGACACAGAAACGACGTGACTGGACGCACATTGTTTCCGATACGGTGATCCATTTCAGTGTAAACATATCCTAACATTCTAACAAATGAGCTTTTAAAACTTTTTTAAAATACTGAGCAAAGATCAAATTTTGTCTGTTTGTAATTTTCTTTTAATATCTCCTTCGTTATAGTAACATTTGTTATCTACATTTGACCCATCTTTTGTGTGCAACTGGTTACCTCATCAAAAATATACTTGGAATTGTGTTTTGTTTCATTCACACATGTTTGAGTAATCCTTTATTATTAGTCTGTCTACATCTCCAAAGCTCAAAATGCTCTGTTCCATGTTGTGATATTATATAATGGTAGTTTTCAAGTTAACAGCTCCTTTTTTGTTCAGTAGACCTTGGCAATTTCAGGGCTGAAATCATGCAAGTAGTTCTGGTGAATTTACCACATGACATCTTAGTCAAAATATGCAAGGTGACATGAAACAAAACAAAACTCCTGGTTTGCTTGTGATGAGGAAACAACATTATAACATACTTGCAGATAAGAAAACTGTGTAATATAAGCCCTTTAAGCAGGATGCCCTTCCGGTGAAAGTCAGTCTTGGCAATATTTCTTTCTTTGTAATACCGTTTCTTTCTTTTCTTACTATTTTACCCCAAATTATTCTGCTAATCCGTATTGCGTAGGATAACTTGATGAATAATGTTGTATAGGTCACATGCGGCTGCTTCCATCGTGGCGTTCAGACCAGTCGAACCTGCTCTTATCTCTGACTGCATCTCTTCCACTTAGACGCTGCCTGCAAAACCAAAACCACATGCCCCGTTTATCACAAGCGCCGCAGACGACCTCTCAGCATCGCAGAAGTCGAAGTTAAAAGGTCACCATTCCTGTAAAGGGAGTAGCGCGTGTAAATCGCTACTGTAAACGCGAGGGAGGGCTGAGTTTGCTCAACCTGGAGGAGATTGAACTCTGACACAGGGACAGGACAACCTCGTAGAAAACAGTTATTTGCATTTTGTAGTCTTTGGAACCGTGAATGTTTGAATGTATGACAATCCGTGTATCATTCGTTCATTCATTTTTCAAAATAAAGCCAAAAATAAGAAAATGAAAAAAACAGCTGTTTTCTTCATTATTTGTCTTCAAAAACAAAATGAAAGAAAAAAAGGTAAACTTTTTTTTTTTTTTTTTTTCAGTTTTTCATTTTGTGTTTAAATGAATAATGGAAAAAACTGATAACGACCATTTCCGTGACTAAAATTTTGATGCCGGACTTTTGCGCTGCATATGGACTGAACCAGGACTGTACCAGGACTAAAACAGGACTGAACTAGGACTAAACCAGGACTGAGTGTCGGGACGGACCTGGAGGTGCACCAGCGTAGACTGTTGAGTGATTGGGACTGAGACCGGGACTGAGACCGGGACTGAGACCGGGACTGAGACCCAGTCCTGGTTCAGTCCTGGTTCAGTTCAGTCTGGCATCACAGTTTAGTCACGGAAACAAAATTGTATTTTCTAAAATTTAAAAAAAATGATTGAATTAAATTATGTTATCTGTTTGTTCATTTTGGTTTTGGTGACAAATAATGAAGAAAATACTTGCTTTTTTATTTTTGGTTTTATATTGAAAAAAAAAAACACGAATGAATGATACACAGGTTTATGACACTATACACTTATTCCTGTTTGTGAAATGTGTGTGTGCATGTGTGTATCGAATCAGTGCATTCCTAGTTATGGCTTGAAGTGTTCTCACAATTATAAAATGGGAAAAAAAACTAAAAAAAAACTCTACACTGTACGGCAGGGCTGTAGTAGGGAGGGGCCACTCCACCTCAATTCACCCCAAAAAAATTGCAGTTTGAGCCCTCACTTTGTCCAGTTGCAAAGAAAATTGGTGTATGGGTAAGTCATAGCCCAGAAAAATCTCAAATTTTAGCATGTTTGGAGTAATGGTTGCTGAGATATCACAATTTCATTTTTTCACTTTTTTTGCGAAAATGGGTCAAGAGGTCATTCATCTCAAAAGTACTCAAATACCATGCCAGATTTGGATTCCTTATGATTTCACCTTTCCAGAGATACCTTGTTTTTTGATATCGGACCAGTAGTTGCTGAGTAAATGTATAATATACTAAGTTGAAGTGTTGTTCTGTCAAATCTGGGAGGAGACTGGAAATGTAAAAGCTTTGCTTCATCAATTCCCTTTTCAACCCTGCATGTTTGTATCAACATTTGTATTGTTATGTTGTGAATTGTATGTGCAGGTTTGAAATAAAATAACTAACTATCTAACTAACTAAATGCAATTTGAAATTCAGCGACAAAAAAGTGAAAATATTCTGGAAACTGTTGGTCCAATCAAACAAAAATTTTAAATTTTGGCTATGATTTACCTATATACCAAGTTTCATCAAAATGTGACAAAGTAGGGTTTAAATCATTGGGTGATCTGAGGTGGACTGACCCACAGGCATCGATCCAGTACTAGTATTGGATATCGGCAGCTGATATTGAAAAATTTGCTGACTCAGATATAGGCTTCCAAACATGGTTTCAGTCAATATCCTGACTGGACATATACAAGCACATTTTTATTTATACAGAGTTGTTCTGTAGTTACTTGGGAGATACAGTAAATAAGGAAATAAAACCTGTTTTCAGAACTGGCATCTGGATCTGTGCATCTTCAGGCTGTAGTCCTATTTTCGCTCAGTCCGTTTTTTGATTTGATTTGAGTCTTTTTTTATTTCGAGTTTGTGCCAAGAGAGAAACAGTAATCATATACATACTACACATATATTATAAACAACAGAAAACATTGCTAGAAAAGGAGTGGGAAGAAAAAAAAAATTATGTTAACCCACCCCTATTCATTACATAGTTTAAACATTTTTTTTAAATGATGTGGTTTCTGTACATTGATGACGAGTCTGTGTTTATTAATCGCTCAATAGTGTCTTATCCCGGACATACACTGTCTGATATTTTCAATCATTTCACTCAGTATAATGAGACTGATAGAGAAAAAACATGCGCGTTGTTACTCACAACGAAGAGAGCACGGTATAGTGCAATAAACTTTGAAAATCAACTCATGCTCAAATTGAACAAGAGCTTTACAGTAACTAATGCTGTAGAATATTCTGGAGGGCATGGCACTATTTCATTTCTTATAACAGTCAGTGGGCAATGTGTACAACATTTTCATTTTACATACTTTAATTTTGGTTTAATTTTCTTTCTTTTTTACTGTAGTGTTGTGAGTTGAACCATATAATTCAGAATTAGTTGTTTTATTTGTTAAATTTGTTATGCAGTTAAAGTTCTAAGTTCTATATCAAGTTCTATAAAAAGAAGGAAGAGCTCAGTGGTTTGTTAGGCTCATTTGTCTTTCAAATGTGCAAATTTGCAGTGAACAACGTTTGTCTGTATCACCTAAAAGTTGATTAAAACAACTTGGATTAGATTTATGACTCAATTCATAATTGAAAGTAACTAATTAACTTTTACTGAAAATGCCTTTTACATGAAGTACTTGTTTACTTTTACTCAAGTAGTAGATTTTTAGATTGTTACTTTTACTTTTACTTGAGTAGGAATTTAGCAAAGTAAAGACACTTTTTAAAATAAAAAATGTTCAGCACTTTTTCCACCTCTGGTCTGCTTCCGTTGGGCAACACAGTTTTCTAACATGAAAATCAGCGGACTTACTTGTTTTATGAAGTCGTTTTAGATGAATATTATGATTTAAACTGTACAAATGATGAACACAATGATCCAAGAGTGTCATAGATTAAAGCTATAGGCCGATACAAAGCAGCCACAAACACAATTAGCCTTTATTATGTTCTGTGGCTCAGAGAAAAGACTTTAAAGAAGCGCTAATTGTGTTCTAGTCTCTACTTTAACTATGCTTAAATCCAGGCTCAAAACGGTTCTATTTAACTGCGCATATGATTGAAAGGTTTTTATTCTTTTCTTTTTGTATTCTTTTAATGCAGATTATTTGTTTTGATTTGTTTGTATTGAGATTTTAATGTCTTTCTTATTTTGTAAAGCACTTGACTTTGACTCGAACTGCGCTGTACAAATAAACTTGCCTCGCCTTGCCTCGCCGTAGAATGCATGTATTTTTTTAGGAAATCAGAAGAGACAATTGATAAAAGATTTATTGCGGTACATTGCGCCACTCTGTCTCTGTCATTCAAACACACCTAGTCATAACGCACGCTCTCAGTCGTCGTTCAGTCAACACAGACGCAGTAAACGTGACATTGTTTTCCATTGATCACTCTTGAAAAGAAAGAGACATGAAACTGAAAGAATATGACCAAACCACTCTGTTTGTGTTGACTTAGCCCAGCACACACTCTGCACACACTCACGGTCTGTACTCACACACACGGGTCAACAACATCGGCTTTACGGGAGTGTCCCATACGCTCTGAACGCCGGGCTGTTGACTCCAGGGTGAAGATAGATGTCTGACCAAGGGCCCGACCGATATGGATTTCTTTGAGGCCGATATGATACAGATAAAATGTAAGTTGGAGGTGCCAAGACAGGCTCGTGCCGCCTAGTGCCTCCACTCAATTTAATTTCTCTCCAGCTACTAGGTCAGGAATCAGAATACACAAGACGGTTCGCAAAAACCCCGGAAGTGCAAGTTGGGGCAGCAGTCAATCAGCGAAGAACCATACATTCAGTGTTGTCAACGATTTCTGAGATCGAGGATTTAAAGGTTGTATAGAGGATTTTTAAGGGAAAAGAAATACAGCGACAGTCCTTTTTCAAATGTTGTCGTGTGTGACACCACCTTCCTCCTCCACAGCCTCAGTAGAAACACCTCCTCCCACCTCTTTACTCTAGAAATCACGTTTGTTTACAGCCAGTGCGCGTTCAGAATTACAGTTAGTTTCCTGTCTAGAAGTAATTCAGCAACCGACACGTCATTCTTTAGACCCTTCGTCGCTTCAGTCGCGCATCGCTGGAAGAGATCTCCAAGAATCACCTCAGTTTGTCTTCGCTCCTTTTCTCCTTCTCTTCTTCTTTCAGCGACCTCAAAAACGGACTTTCTTTTGCGGAGAACTGGTCGTGGATTCTCGGACATAGTGACAAACTTTGTGCGAACTGTGAGGAAGCTACAGTTTGAAAAAGCCTCTAAGAACCGCTGCATAAACCAGTAATCCAGCGCGCCGACGAGTCACTTACCTAGAAACGTAGGGAGTTTGATGACAACCTAACAGCCAATAGAAAAGAGGTAGTCTCGTTGTCTATTGGCTGATGTATATTTTCAACACGTCCACAGTTGATAGATTCTTTTCTTTTGTCAGCATAATTACAAGGCTGCTGTTTTTCTGTAATCTGAAATTTGAAACAAAACAAAAAAATCTTCCATACAATTTAAAGCCGGAACAAAGAGAATGTTTGGTGAATTTTATCAAGGGGAAACGTTAGATGTTATTGCCCTTCGATTCACTACGATATAGGGCTTCAAATCAATTCAGTACAGTTCAATAAAAAATAATGGCTAATTCATGGCTGTGACACTAAAAGTCTTTGTGAAACCACTTTTTGTGCAAAGTTCATATGAAACACAAACATTTTAATCCTGAAAACAGTGAAAATGTCAAATGTGTCGCATAAATGAGTTTTTTTCCTCTAAACAAGCAACAAAACTGCAGCTGTAACAAAATAATTTAGTAAAATAAACCAAAAAATAGACTTGGCGATATATCGATACAGCAGCCCACGATATCGATACTGTATCATTACATTAAACGATACGATATATCGATATTTTTGCACACTCCTACTTCCTACAGGATTTGGGAAAAGCTTAATATACCAGTTAGACCCGTTAGCGGCGCATTAACGTACGTCACGACCAAATAGCAGCGATTGGTTAAATGAATAAATAAATGAATTCTAATGCTGCGAGGTCAGACGGTTTCTACGAAGTGAAACCGGCTGATGAATCAGGCTAGGAGGTGCCGATAGCCGATATAAAAGTCGATATATTTAGTGATGTAAAAATTCACTGCAACTCTTCAGTTGATTATAAAACTTAGATCTGGCGCTACTAAATTTTAAATTGGGTTTGTTTAGGTGACATTTGTTATTCCGCCTCTTTACACTCATATTTAAGACAGTAGGTCGACCTAATGACATTTTTGCATCACATTCTAGTCAGTAAAGTACGTAAGTAAACTACCGCTCTTAGTCTTTAACAGTAAATGTGTGTGAGCTGCAGCAGAGGTGGGGACTTGCAAGTCGTGACTTGGACTTGAGTCAGACTTGAGTCACTATGTTCAGGACTTGAGACTTGACTTGATAAAATGGACTAAGACTTGAGATTAGACCTGGACTTGAAGCTCAGTGACTTGGGACTTGACTTGGACTTGAGCGGTGTTACTTGAGAAGACTTGAGATGCTTCTAAAAACATTAAACCTTTTAGAAAATATTTTTCAGTTTTCAGTTGATACATGTAGTGCTTAATTCTACAAGAACAAACTGGAACATGTCCCTCCCACTTCTCTATTTGTTACTTTGGATGTAACTGAAGTACTGTGATATGGTATCCTCCAATGTACTACAGTAATACACAGTACAACACAATAAAGCAGAGGGAACTACACAGAACATGATCCTTCTATTTCAGACGCATAACAAAATAACCTGACAAAATAACTGTTATTTAGCACTAAAAATCAGAATTCTTTCTGTTCTGACCATAATGATTCACACTCAAGATCTTGTCAAGACATTTTTAAAAATGTATTTTTAAAATATATTTGGTATTTTGGTTTAAAGACATGAAATTACTTAAAGCTCAAAGCAGACGACTTGGACTTGATGTAATGTAATATTAAGCTTTTCCCAAATTCCGCATGAAGAAGGACAATAAAGTCTTTCCCCTTGATAAAATTCACCAAACATTCTCTTTGTTCTGGCTTAAAATCCTGAATATATGGCTCTTCGCTGGTGCCCGAACTCACACTTTCGGTGTTTTTGCGAACCGTCTATTGTATTTTGATTCCTGACCTAGTCGCTGGAGAGAATGGAAATTGAGTGGAGGCACTAGGTGGTGTGTTCAGGGGCAGTACACAGAAACAGACATATTACTCCTCTTATAAATACTGATGCAGCGTCACGTATTAGGACATTTATCTGTCTGTAAGTTGGATTAAATGGACATAATATCAGAGTCTAAGCTTTATAACGAGGTATAACATGCCCACCTGGACTATCGGCCCATATCGGTAATAATATCGGCAAACCAATATATTAGTTGGGCCCTAGTTTGAGCAGTGGATCAGGTGGAAAAACATGGAAGCATTCATAAAAAGAATGTTTGCTCTCTGCTCTCAACATAAACATAATGGTAGAGCGGTCCGATCCACTAACCCACAGGTTGGCGGTGCAATTCCAGCTCCCACAAATGAACGCGGTCGTTGTGTCCTTGCGCAAGAGACTTAACCTGTCATCTAGAGATTGCGTACAGTGGTGTATGACTGTGTGTGTGAATATGTGAGTGGTTTCTGACCTATTTCTGACTAGTACTTTGCAGTGCCATCACTCTGGGGTGTTCTACATATTTCTATGGTGGAATATTTCTGTAGTTACCATGGCGACACAATGCACACAATAGCAAAAACAGTAAAAAAAAGTTTTAACATAGACTACATTTACACTGAAACGAATCTGCATATCGCCGTATCAGAAACGATTTGCGTCCAGACACGTCGTTTCTGTGTCGTTTCTGTGTCCGTAAGCGTTCCCTGTCCACACAGCTTTGAGCATATTTGTTTACATTTTACGGAAACTAAACTTAAAACCGCATGGCTCATCTGCGTAAACTGAGCGCTCAAAAAACAGCTCGCTATTGTGCGCTAATGCGGTTCAGCTTCTGTCGATCTAAAGGACACGACTCGGTGCGGTATATGTGTTCTTTCTATGACAGAGGGGTGTTCTGCTGATGGTGAGTCTGTTCTGTGCTTCTGTCGTGTTGGAGATGGTTCATGTGAAACTTTTCAGAGATTATACGTCTGCAGGTTGCATACACAAACCGTATATATGAATGGACATATATTCTAGCCTCTTAGCGTTTTGTCGGCAAATTACTTTGTGGCTACATCAGCGTTTTCAGGCGTCCACGCGGTGCCGGATCAGATCTGTACTCAAATGAATTCGCGGCACGAGATAATTCCATTTCTGGAGCCGTTTTCCATTGGATTAGTGTGGACGAACACGGCATCCTCAACAAAAAAGACTCAAATACGACTAGTGTGGATGGGGCCATAGTCTGAAAACTCAAGAAAAAATACAAAATGGATTTAAATGGTACATATTCAATAGGGAGATTCAAGTTTATTATATGTAATTCCAACTAAACCAGGTCTTTTTAATCCGATTGTGTTGAAACAAGGCTCAGATTAAAGTGTAACAACCCTCAGACAGGGCAGTGCTTAGAGTTAGCATCACATCTCCAGGGAATGTTGATGAGATCAGCGGCAAGATTGAATTAAACAACGCTAAAATTAGTTTAATTTTCGTGATTCTTTTTTGGTTCTTAATAATAATATCGTGATCTCAAAATCCTGATTTACGTAATAATCTCGGCATCTTTACATTCACCAAATCCTCAAAGCTCGTAGTTATTGTTTAGGTTTCAGAGAGCCAAAGCCTGAATTTGTGTCCGAGTCCTTCGAGCTGCATTAGAGCTGCATTAGCGGTGTACGTTTCTGTTGTGTTGTGTAATCCTCGTGCACTTAACCTTCTTAAAGAGCAGAGTCACTGATGAGGAGGAACACGGCCACATCTGAGACGGCTTTGAGGGAGGCGAGGCGAGACGGGCCCCTGCACGGTCTCCACGGCAACGCACCTCAACAAGAAGCACCTGTTGTTATTGTACCTGGGTGAATTTTGGGGCTGCATTTCCGTGGAGTGGCTGCAGGGTGTAATCAAGTCTTTGGGAGTTTTGAAGAAGTCAGCTCAGGGTCAGACCAGCTGAGCGTAAACAAACAAAAAGAAGTGGCTGTATGAAAAGTTTAGTTTCTTTGATAATAAAAAAATATACCAACAGTTCATCATTTAGAAATTACTAAATGACTTTGAATGGAATAGTGTTTGGAGGTGATGTTTTCTGTGGAGATAAAGATGGACTCGACGTATACTTCAGGGTCTGGCACTGTATTTTAAAGGTCATATGTTACGATAAATGGACTTTTCTGAGCTTTAAGCTGTGTTAGAATCTTGTTCACTCATTGAAAACGTACCTGGAGTTTTGTTTAGTTTCATTCACACGTTACATATTCATATTATATTTATTATTAGTCTGTATATTTCCAAAGCTCATAATGCTCTATTCCACCTTATGATGTCATGGAGTGGTAGTTTTCAAGTGAACTGCAACTTTTCACCTTTAGTTCAGTAGAGGTTGGCAATTCAGGGCTGAAATCATCCAAATGATTCAAGTGAAGGTGTATGGAGTTTATAAACACAGTAGAGCACTTCCTGTATTACCACATGACATCACAAGGTGGAATAGAATGTTTAAAATTTAGAGAGAAGATATACTAGTATGCAGGGTTTGTGTGTTAAACATCCATCCATCCATTTTCTTCTGCTTATCTGGGGCTGTGGTTTGCGGGGGCAGCAGTCTAAGCAGGGACTCCCAGACTTCCTTCAGCCCAGACACTTCCTCCAGCTCCTCCCGGGGGACTCGGTGTCGTTCCCAGGCCAGCCCAGAGACACAGTCCCTCCAGCGTGTCCTGGGTCTTCCCCGGTGCCTCCTTCTGGTGGGACAGGGGAGGCGTCCAGGAGGCATCAAGAAGAGATGCCTGAGCCACCTCATCTGGCTCCTCTCCACGTGGAGGAGCAGCGGCTCTACTCTGAGTACCTCCTGTTCCTTTAAGGGAGCGCCCAGCCACCCTGCGGAGGAAACTCATTTTGACCGCTTGTATCCACAGTCTCGTGCTTTCGGTCACTACCCAAAGCTGTGTGTTAAACATCTGTGAATGAATGAAACTAAACTCGGGTATGTTGTTGATGAGGAAACAACATTATAACATATGTCAGAAGATAGTGTAATATGAGCGTTTTAAAGAAGACGTATTGTGCTTGAGCTATAAGGATATAAACTATAACACAAGTAGATCATTGTCATAATTTGCACATTTTAAATCACAATATTCATCTAAAACTAAAACTTTTGTATTGTTAGGTTGTAGCAAGTTGAGAAAAAGCAAGTCATCCAAGCTGATGTTGTCAGTGTTAATGACTCACTTTGAGATCATATGAGACACATTGAGGCGTTTTCCTTTTTGTTTCCTGTTTATTTGGGCTTAGGAATGTGCCCATGTAAACACTGGCACGCTTTGGCAGGGTCTCTGATGTAATGGCTTCCCCAGCTGCTTAGAATACCTACTGCTGGGCCCCAGATGGCATCACAATGACGGCTGCGTGGTACTGGAACATTTAGAGATATGGCTTTTAAGAACTGCAATATTGATCTTATAGTGATATTTTAAAGGAGCACTGTGTAACTTGTCTGGTTGGAGGTCCGTCACCTGCTTGTTTCTATGGATACATCATTGCTCTGTCTGGAATGTTCCACAGTGTGCTATTAAACAGCTCTACCTTACATTTATTCAGTTACACGTGGTTTATAGCTCAAAAATATCTAGAAAAACAGACATTCTGACTGTGAGCGGGGTCGCCTCTCCACAGATCTGACATGTAACTTGGTCTGGTTTCATCTTCATGATGATAGAAAGGTTTAATACCGTACTGTGAAACATTCCAGACAAAGCAATAACATCTCCATGCAGAAAAGTATTTGATGGACCCTCCACCTGAAAAGTTACACAATACAGATTTAATATCAACAATTTTAAACTTTAAAAGGGGGTATTTTTTGTCTGTGGGGTGTTAACTGCTAACACATGACATATTTAGATCACCATGTTACCTTTTACAGTATTGAAAATGCTGTATTCGCTGAAAATGTTTGATCAGTTTCACTATTGTTTTTGATGCTCTTGAGTTTCTCCTTCAATACAGAGATTGTTTAGCCCTAATCACATCTCAAAATCCAGAGGAGAATCAACACGCAGAAACAAATCCAGGCTGACACTATATCAAAAGTAGAAGGATACGATAAAAAAAGCCTTTTTTACTCTGCTCTGTGGTAGAGGGCCCACCAGATACATGCTCAGTATTCCACAGTATGGCCTTAAACTTTTAAATCTCCATACAAACAAGCAGGAGACACTAGGCCATTCTGTGAAGATGTGACCCCACTCACACTAAGAATGCATGTTTTTTTTTAGCCTGTTAAGCCCTAAGTCCTTGTTTGGTCAAATCCTCGGGAAAAGGAAAGTACACATATATATTGAGTGTTTCCTTAGTAATATCAATATGTAAGTTTTACACTGTTCTTAGTAAGAAAATGTCCAGGTGTTCTGTGCCAATCTGGTGCCCATGTGCCAGCCATGTACCAATTGATTGTTGAATTGTCAATAATTTACTGAAGTAAAAGCAAATTTTGTTACACAAGGACAGTAAATAAAAAAAAATGCTAACAATTATTAATCACAATTGACCCATAATAAAGGTGGCCTTGAGTTCTGTAAATCAATTACAACAAAAAGAAAAAAAAAAAAGAAGAACTAACAATATTATAATGTAATTAATTCTGAAATGTTCCTAATTTCCATTTTATGTGGGTAGAGTAACAAATAGGCACTTTCTCTTTTCTCCCACAAATGTTTTTAGTTCTTCATTTTTCATTCATTCTCTCTAGGTTTATTTCTGAACAATACAAACACCCACAACTGAATAAATACATCTTTATTTAAGTTTAATACCATTACAGGAAAAGCAATAACATCTCTGTGGTAACGGACCACCAACCTGAAAAGTTATGCAGTCCATCTTTAAATCAAATAAAAAATTGTGATCAACCAATATAAAGGGAAAAATGTGGTTCAGAATGGTCGCTAGGGCAGAGTAATTAGACGTTTTTTTGAAATCATGATATAAATTAAATAAATATAAGAATGCCTTGAATTTCAAAATATGATTGTAGAGGTTCTAAACTACAAGCACAAGGTTTTTTTTCTTCTTCTTCTTTAAAGAGACAATATGTTGTTTTCTGTACAGGACATTCTATGATCTAAAATATTTCTCAAATTAAATGGCTCTACATTTTTTAAATCTGATTTTGATCCTCTGTGCAGCCCAAGAGAGAATGAACCAAAAATGAAAAGAACAAATCCTTCCAAGTGTCCCAATAAGCGTTATATAACACAAACATTATCTCTCCCATATCCCTGAATGTTGTCAAGTCATCTGACCCCCAACTAATACCGCAGGGCCCGCATATCCAATCAGAGCCCTGTGCCCCCTCTTGGCCCCGCCCCCTCTGTTTGAAGACCAGCGGTGCATTCCTGAGCTGTGTTCCCCTGTCGAAAAGTATGCAAGTCCCCCTCTGGAGTCACATGCTGTTTACAAGTGCACACTATATAACCCGGAGTCCATGATCTCGTGGGTCTGGCTCGCCGAGTATGTAATGATTCTGTTTGCTCTCCACAAGTGAGGCTCGAATACACCTGCAAATAGTTATGAAACACATGATAAATCTTAATAACTGTATAAAGCCGCATTCAAGTGGAAAACATAACACAGCCTCCCCTTTTGCTCTGATGTGAGATAGAAAGAAATGTGATTAAAAGGTGGAAAAATACAGTACAGTATGGAAACAATGCTTTATGTAACTATCTGTACCATGCCGTTATTTTATTTTAAGGCTAACACTTTCAATGCACGCAAAAGCTCACTAAAACTAGGGTGACCAGATGTTCCTATTGACCCGGGACAGTCCCAGTTTTGAGCCCTGTGTCCCCTGTCCCAACAGATGTATCCAAGACCACAGATTTGTCCCAGTTTTATACAAGAAATGTCCCAAGAGTTCTTATTTTTGACCAGTTTGATCCTAAGGCATACATTGTCATTTGTTTAAGTAAAATACAGAAAAGCTGCTTAAAAATGAACAAAACACAAAGAAAATTTGACTATATTGACTCATTACCGTATTTTTCGGACTATAAGGTGCAAAAATCGACAGTGCGCCTTATAATCCGATGCACTTTATGTGTTAATTCTGGTTGTGCTTACTGACCTCGAACTGATTTTATGTGGTATAAATGTGTTAGTATGACTTTGGTAAGCTACGAAGCCTCACTGCTTTAAGGATTGATGGAGCATTACGGCTTTATTATGGCCGCATCAGGGCACAAGGAGCGAGCTGTTTTTTTCAGTGCTTATAGTTAATGCAAATATGCCATGTGGTTTTAAGTTTTGTTTCTGGTCAAACGTAAACAAATGTGCACAAAGCTGCATTAAACACATTATTACTCAATGTATATTTGAGTCTTCCTCGTAGAAAATAAAAAAAACAAACCTTTAAATGATCCACCCACATTCACATTCATAAGGATCAGTCTCAAGTGTCGTCAGTTTGTTTCGCTTAATGTGCCTTATAATCCGGTGCACCTTATGTATGAAAATAGACAAGATAATTCAGCATTGTTGATATTGCACTTTTATAATCTGAAAAATACGGTAGGCATGAGTGGTCACTGCATAACAATATTCCAATTTTCCTTAATTACGCACTCGTTTCACATTAACTTTTTTCTTTATACCAGCCACCAAAAAAAAAAAAAAAACAGGGATCGTTTTTTTATTTAGAAAATCTGGTCAGCCTAACTAAAATGACCACTTAAAACAGCATGCCCAAGAAAATGGACTCTTTTTGATCTTTTAACCACGTTATACCGTCGTCCCCTCATCATACACAGTTATTTTATTTTCAAGCCAAGGCTAACAATTGCAGTGCACGCTAGAGTCAGTCCCAGTTTTGAGTCCTGTGTCCCCTGTCCCAGCAGATTTATCCAAACCACTCATTTGTCCCAGTTTTATGCATGACCAATTTGATCCCTGCCAACAGTAAAGAGAGGCATACATTGTCATTTGTTAAGGTATAATACAGAAAAGCTGCTTAAAAATGATCAAAAAACAAAGAAAATTACTATATTGACTAGTCATGAACGATCTCTGCGTAACAATTTTTCTTAATTACGCACTCATTTCACAATTCTTTTCTTTTTTATACCAACCAACAAACAAAACAAAACAAAAACAGGGATGTCCTAGTTTTTTATTTTGAAAATCCAGTCACCCCAACTAAAATGTCCACTTAAATCGGCATGTCAAAGAAAATAGACTCTTCTTGACCTTTTAACCACTTTATACCATCGTCGCCTCACCATACATACCTGGAGTTGCGTTTTTTTTCATTCACGTTCGTTTTCATTCATCCTTTAACCCAAAGTCAGCTTCTCTGAGCCTCAAAAATGCTCTGTTTGCATTTTGTCAGTTTTGTTACGTCATAGATTAAACTCCTGACTTCCCCTGTGCAATTTTTAAGCCCACAAATCTTCACCGGACTCATTCTGCGGTCAAACTGTGTACACAATAAACTCACGCCTCTGTTAGCAGAGCATTCGTGTATGATAAGGCATTCATTTGTTTACTTTTCTAAATGCTAATTCCCATCGCCGACAACAGAGGGGGCAGTATTTTTGTTGGAGAATGTGATCCCAAGGTGACCAAAAACGTGTTTAAAAACAGTTAAAAATCACAAGAATGCATAATGTTCTTAGGTTTTAGTGTGATGGTAATATTTAACAGCATGTCTGGACATTTTCTTCTAACTTGGGACCAAATATCTACTAAATAAATATACATAAAAAATTGAAGTTGTCAAGACGTCAACGCATGATACATTAACAGACGTCAATTGCCGCAAGGTTAATTTTTAGTCAGATGAATGAAGTTTTAGAGTTTGACGGCCAAGGCCACTGCGTTATAAATAGTCTGGAGCTTTTTTTTTTTTTTTTTTTTCAGAAATTGGATGTGAATTTTTGAACTGTGACTTTTTCAGAATTTGACTGGGGCAGAGACCAATAAAAGGTGAAGAATGTCCGGTTCAGCTCGGGGACATGCTGCCATTGTAACGACCTAGAATCCAGACAGTCTGAGTTACTATGAAAACGGCAACAATACAACTCATTTGCTAGTCTGCAGTTAAATTTGATCAACCAAGAAATTAAAACATGTTTATTATGTTACTACTGCTACATCCACTACTGCAAATGCAAATCCTAATACTGTTGTTTTCACTTAAAGGTGCGTTGCGCGGTAGAGGCTTCGTTTTTGCTTTTCTCCATGGAGATGTTATTGCTTTGTCTGGAATGTTTCACAGTATGGCATTAAACCTTTCTATCTTCATGGATATTAAACCAGACCAAGTTACAGGTCAGATCTCTGCTGATGCCTATTTTTCGATGTACTTTTGAGCTATAAAACCACCTGTAATTGAATAAATGTAAGATAGTAGTAGTGTTATAATATCCCAGTTTCATGATACGATATTGTCACGGTATGAACCTCACGGTAAAGTATTTATTGCGATATCGTGGGAAAGCTCACGATAAGGTGGGGAGGCTCACTATTAGGAACGTAACTATATCCAAATCTCCTGGTACGATATTTTCACGATATACATCTCACAGAACGATATTTAGTGCGATATTTTGTTGAAGCTAAACAGATAAAACTGTGAATATTCAACTTTTTCCTCTTAAAATGCCTTGACAAGAGTTAATCCAAAGAACTAAGACTTAAAAGTGTTTAGAACTGTTATTTCTTTGTGTAGTCTGCACTGAAATGAAGCAAAGGATCATGGTCTATGTAGTTCCCTTAAGCACAGAGACTTGAAATTCAATATGTTGTGATCCTCCACGATATTATTGTGAGAACTTTGACAATACGATATCACGATATTTCAGTTATTGTTACAACGTAGAGCTATTTATTGTCAAACTGTGGAACATTCCAGACAGAGCATATCTAGGTGACGGACCTCCACCAGAAAAGTTACACAATGCACCTTTAATTCAGTTCAAAGTGTATCCAAACAACAAATCTTAAAAGCCCTGTACAGATATATAAAATAAACAGCTCTTGAGTTAAATAAAAAGTCAGCCTTGTAATATTTCTAAGTAATATATGAAGCTTTTTATTGTCAGATGATCAGAAAAAACGCTGTTAGCATGCTAGTTGTCAGCATTAATTGAGACCTTATTGTTTTAGTGTTCTGCAGTATGGCATTAAACTTCTCTAGAGACAAACAGGTGGTGCCACAAAGCTAAGTCAGATCTATGGAGTGGTGTGCGTTCATGCAGAAGATGTTATAAGATTTTGTTGTTGATTTTTGGTTGTTTTGTTGAGTCTTACTTTGCACATAAATCTTGAGACTCCCTTTGTAGACATTTGTGTCATCGCAGAGTGATGTTTGTGCTGAGCATGTTGGGACGGTGGTGTGATGAGTAGCACAGAGATGAAGATTCACACGCAGGTGAAAGTAGGTCCTGTGAGCGGACGGGTGCAGGGATGGGAGAGTGGAGAGACGGGGAAAGAGACAGTGGGCAGAGAGATCGGGACACGGAGACGGGGAGCTGCAGAAAGACGGGGCTGCGAAGAGACACAGGGGCATAGAGACAGGGAGCGAGGAGATGAGGGGCCTGGAGATGGGGAGCATCGAGACAGGGAGCAGCAGAGAGACAGGGGGCATCGAGACAATGAGTAGCAGAAAGACAGGGGGCATAGAGACAGGGAGCAGCAGAGAGACAGAGGGCATAGAGACGGGGGACAGCAGAGAGACAGGGAGCAGCAGAGAGACAAGGGACATACAGACAGGGAGCAGCAGAGAGACAGCGGGCATAGAGATAGTGAGTAGCAGAGAGATGGGGGCATAGAGACAGTGAGCAGCAGAGAGACAGAGGGCATAGAGACAGGGAGCAGCAGAGATACGGGGAGCAGCAGAGAGACGGGGAGCAGCAGAGAGACAGAGGGCATAGAGACAGGGAGCAGCAGCGAGACAGGGAGCAGCAGCGAGACAGTGAGCAGCATAGAGACAGTGAGCAGCAGAGAGACAGGGGGCAGCGGAGAGACAGGGGGCAGCGGAGAGCAGGGGGCAGGAGAGACAGGGAGCATAGAGACAGGGGCATAGAGACAGGAGGGCATAGAGACAGGGGCATAGAGACAGGGGCATAGAGACAGGGGGCATAGAGACAGGGGGCATAGAGACAGGGGGCATAGAGACAGGGAGCAGCAGAGATGGGGACAGCAGAGAGACAGGACTGAAGGACATGCTGTTCACTCTAACTGTCCAGGGACAAAGAATGACTGAATAGCTGCTATTACTACTACTATTAATGTTACTATTACTACTACTGCAAATGAGTTCTGTTGTTTATGTTGAAAACCAGGTGCAGTGCCCTCTGTTAAAGAAACTGACAACATAAATGTAAAAATAAAAAGAATCCCGTTGCCTAATCGTGAAATTGTGAATGTAATGAACGGTCTCATGCCGAGCAGAGCGTTTATCTCCCTAAAATGGGACGAGCACACACCTACAGTCTGTGTTTAGTCTGGCCCAAGACACCACCAACAACATAATGGGACATGTTTAATTATATTATCTTTTGTGGTAAATACAGCCTTGGAGAGGTTCATGAGAAGAAGGGTTAGGTGTTGGTAGTTTGCGCTCATGCTGTCTTTATGTCCTTGAGCAAGACATTTCGTCCACATTCCAGTTGTATGTCATAGCAAAAGAATGAACGACTGACTTAAAATTCCACTTTTAAAACTGTCAAGGAAATTTGAACACTGTCTGTGACTTTGGATATTTAGTATATTTCTGTTATTTTCTATAGCATATATTTTTGTCAATTCATAACTAGTTTAGGCTGTTCATGCTCTAGTGCTCGTGTAGTGCTTAATAAATTAGACTCAAATTGAATTTTAATTAAAATGTTTGTTATTTTATTTTATGTTGTTTTAATTGTGTTATATTTAATTTTTTATTTTTAAAATTTTATTTCTATTTTATTTATTTTTTTCATTTTTATTTAATTTTTAGTTTTTATTATTTAGTTTCTATTTTATTTAATTGTATTGGATTATATTATATTATATTTGTATTTTTTTATTTCTATTCTTATATTTTTTATTTCATTTTTATTTTTTATTTTATTTTTCTATTTGTATTTACGTTATTTTTTAAATTTTATTTTTAAATTTTATTGTATTATATTTTTATATTTTATTTATTTATTTTTTCATTTTTTATTTATTTTTAAAAATTGTATTATTTATTTTATTTTATTTTAATTGTATTGTTTTATATTATATTTTATTGTTATTTTTATTTATATTTTTCTATTTTTATTTCATTTTTAATTTTTTGTATTTGTATTTAGGTTATTTATTTATTTTATATTTTATTGTATTTTATTTTTTAGATTTTTTATTTTTTATTTCATTTTTATAAATTTTTTCCCCCTTTTTTGTTTTATTTTATTATTTAATTTAATTTTATTATATTTCTATTCATGTTTATTTATTTGTTTTTTATTTACAAAAATCACATTAGAGCCAGTTCACATTCCATTCCTCACTTTGGCTGTCTGTAAAGTCTGGGAGCCCCTGTGCACCTCCACCTGTTCTATGAATAATTGAACCCTTATGTCTAAACTAAACTCCAGAATGCAGCGCAGCTTGTTTTCATTTAGGAAGCATGCCTCAGGTCTTGCATTAAACATATGGTCTGCCCACAGTCAGACAGCGTAACGTTATTGTTGTCTCATAAACTTTCACAATGGCCAGTCTCTTACGTCACACTACATATGTCTTTTGTTGCTTTCCACTCGCGGACATTGAGTTGACTTGTATTTTAGTGCGTTGACTTCTGCTCGAATGCTATAATGGGTTATTTTGTGGCTTTTGTGGTTACTTTTTCACACTTGTTTCATATGGGTGTGGTGCTCTCTTCCCTTTTTTGTTTTGAAACGTTACTTTGAGAAACCTTATTATCACATGACTGGTTGCTATTTTTTAACTTGTTCTCCATTTTTATTTGGCTAATATTATTTTAAATCTTAAGTAAAAACACATTTGCACATTGATTTTGTTACTTTTAGACTGTTTAAAATATGTTTCTCAACCAATAACGTGTCCAAAAATAATGAACGCATGAAAAAGTTGGCAATTTTGTACAAGTTTTAAGTGTTTTCTGATTTGTTTTCCCAGGCCCAAAACAAGGAGACCGGAGTGCTCGCTGCTGCTAAAGTGATAGAGACAAAGTCGGAGGAGGAGCTGGAGGATTACATGGTGGAGATCGACATTTTGGCCAAATGCGACCACCGCTACATCGTCAAACTGCTGGACGCCTTTTACCATGACAACAAGCTCTGGGTAAGTCCACACACAGGCACTGCACATTGTTAAACGCATAGGCCTCTGTTCTTTTGAGCTTGATGTGTGCGTATAATATTGAAATAGTTGTTTAGAGATATGCAATTAAAAGGTATTCAAAAAGAGAGAAATGTACCAGACACAATTGATGTTTTTTTTTTCACGGTGAGATTTTAGAACCTAGAACAGGATTCCCCAACAAATAGTTCTCCACCCCTTCCAAGTAGCTCACCAAGGGATTTCTGAATTATACATACTGCGCCTGAATAACTCAAATTTGATTGATTAAATGGCTACTTTATTTGTAAATGTATAATTCTTATGCCTAATTTTGTGCCCTGATAACTAGATAATGGGTTATGTTTTATAGATGTCTTACTGTGCCTCATTTTCGGCTTACCAAGACTCTCATATTTACAACATTTCTGGGGTCCACTAAAATTAGTAGTCTGCGGCATTTTCGTTTGACAAAAAGTAGCTCACAGGATGAAAAAAGTTGCAGACCCCTGATCTAGAGCAAACCATGACCGATATGCGTGGGCTGATTTTACAGGGCCGATTTTGATTATTTCCCCCAAATTATCTGTGTAAATTTACTTCAAAGTCACCCACAGTCCTTCTTTTTTACCACAAACCTATAAGAGAGCAGTGTAGTCACATTTTGTGCAGTTATCTTTTTATACCGAAGTTTCAGTGTAAAGCTTTGTGTGTGCTCTTTAGGCAGGAGGACGGCCAAAACTAAATATCTGTAGCCTGAGCTGGAGATTTAAAGCTGATAGATGATATACTAAAAAGTGCAAATGTCAAAAAAAAAGTGCAAATTGAGTAGAATGTAGATCAGGATTATTTTTTCTGTCCTCATCTGACAGAGCAGTGATCGAATCCGAACTGAGCCCAAAAAGGCATTGTGTCAGAGTCCGACCGAACACGACACAGTTAAAATCGTACTATTTTGATAGGCCTACTAAAGACACACATATCATATTGTTTGATAAAATCTGACTTTCAACGCAATCAACTGAAGAAAGGCATTCAGAACGTCAACACAGATGAGCCCACGCACATGGAGCAACAAGTGCACGTTAGCACAAGAGGCCAGGCCCAGTCATGTCCTATCGCGCTGATGTTGAGTCTGACCCGAGCCCAAAAATGAGTTCTAAATATTTGGCAACGGGTGAATGAATAGTGCTCTGCTTTGTGCGTGTGGAAAAGCACTTTATAAGGCTACGTTCAGACTGCAGCCTGAAGTGACCCAAATCTGATTTTTTTTTTTTTTTCCGCCTCCAGCTGACCTGTACCTGAACTTTTAATGACAATCTGAATCCTAAATCCTAAAACTGATACATATCTGATCTTTTGACGTGAGACTTCAGTCTGAACGGTCAGGTCACATTCATCCCACCTACACGTCAGGCTCAGAGTCTAGTCAATGGAGGGAAAGCGAGGTTAACGATTTCATTCATATTTGGGGGGATCACTGTATTCAGGCCAAATTGGAGGGTTTTTTTTGAAATGATTGCCAAAGAAATGTCCGAGCGCTGCTACAGTCAGTCATGGCTCCAATGTCAATGATAAATAAAGAACCTGCAAGAGGTTAAAGACTCAAAGAATGAAGCGGCCGTGGACATGTAACTTGTCCATTTTATCAAGAACTGGACCAGATTTTGAGAGACGAGCCCAGCGTTTAGGCGACTTCCGCAAACACTGAGCACGCTCGCTGTGTGTGACGTCGTCGTGTCCTCCAATGCTCATGCGGGACTCTTTTGAGGCATTTAAACTTCACACTGGAGATCACATTCAAGTCGCATTTAATTGGAAAAGTGAGGGACTTCACAAAAAAAAATCTGATTTCACAAAAAAATTTGCATAAATCCCTGCAGTCTGAACGTAGCCCAAGACTAATATCATTATTATTATAAAATTAAATCGAGATATTCATTTTTGTCAATATTGGCTGCGCTTATTGGCAGTTATAGAAAAGTGAAAACTGTTTTCATAACAAACCCATAAAAATTATAGTGCTGAATTTACAATAAAATGTTCGATGATGTAACAATCAGAATACTACACAACATTAAACTCCCTCTTACAAAATTCCAGTATTATTTTCTTGTTTATGAAACTTTAACACGCCTGTCTGAATATGGGGACAGAAAATCCACAGATGAGCTCACTGTTCAGACATGCCTCTCTCCGCTACAGGAACAAGGATCATTTTCGCTGTTATTTTGTGTTATCTGCTCTGTCCTCTGGGTCAGACGCAACTCTTCACCTCCCCCTGACCCGGGCCAAAAAACACAACCGTGACCTCATTTCAAATATCTCACCAGTGAATTACAAAGAGGCCCAAAATAGTTATTCAATATGTTTCTTGGCTTCACGGTCGTTTTTGTCGGTTTAGTTGAAATTCTGCCAAGATTGTGTATTCTTTAAAGGAGCTATAACTGCTGCGAGCACAAAGCAATGATTACTTTTGTATAGTTCTTTAAACGTCCTATATTATGCAGAATTGACTCTTTTGACCTTTAACTCTTTCCCCCATGAAGACGACATTTGACGACCCCCCCTGTACCCTTAATGACGACTTTTGACACCTCCGCCGTATCACTAAAGACGTGATTTGACGACCTCTAGAAATGGCTCGGTTTTTCACATTTAAACAGAGACTGTGATAGGTGGGGGCCACTACAACCCACACTAGGCTGACCATTAGGATTCAAGGATATGTTTTCGCCGATTTTTTCTGAAGTTAATCGAAGTAGTGATGATTGTAGCTTCCGGAAAAAACACACGGCGCACAGTTTTAGAAATAATGAGGAGCGGACGTATTTTATGGATAAGTTTAGAGAAAGTGACTTTTGTAGATTTCAAAGTGATGATGAGGGTGATTATAAAGTGGAAAACAGCGATAGCGACGGACTTACAGAGAGTGAAACTTACGAAGGTGAGAACGCCGCTGATGCGTCTGTGTGGAGTCCTGCGATATCCGAACAAACTATCCGGGCTTTATACTCGATTATGAACCAAAATTGCCCTGAAATCACTCGTGGAAGTCTGTTTTCTTTTATGCAATTATGCTCTATGGGTAGCCCTAGTAACATATGTATGGGTTGGTCCTAGTAGGCGTCCAGGGGGAAAGAGTTAAGCCATGTTAGGATGTTGTTACTAGATTATTGGGCCCTGTACACACTAGTTCGTATTCAAGTTGTTTTCGTTTTTTCGTGTTTGTCCACACTAATACAATTGAAAACCGCTCCAGAAACGGAACGATCTGCTCCCTCGAATTCATCAGAATACGCATCTGACCCAGTGTGGACGCCCAGAAACGCTGATACGCTGATGTAGGTCTGTGCGCCGCGAAGTAATTCACGAAACAAACGAGGCTAGAATATATGTCCATTCATATATACGGTCTGTGTGTGCGACCTGCGGATGTATAATCTCTGAAAAGTTTAACATGAACCGTCTCCAACACGATAGAAGCACAGAACAGACTCACCATCAGCAGAACACCCCTCTGTCACAGAAACATGTCTTTTAGTCCAACAGAAGCTGAATCGCATCAGTGCACTATAGCGAACTGTTTGGTTTTTTTTTTGAGCGCTTAGTTGTGTGGTTTCAAGTTTCGTTTCTGTAAAATGTAAACAAATATGCTCAAACCTGTGTGGATAGGGAAGACTTGCGGACACAGAAACGACGTGTCTGGACACAAATCTTTCCTGATATGGTGATACAGTTGTTTCAGTGTAAACGTAGTCTTAGTCTGTCTGCATCTCCAAAACGCAAAATACTCCGTTCCATCTTGTGATGTCATGAAGCTGTAGTTAACAGTTTGAATGCAACAATATGTAAATCGCACGATACGATACAATTACAATATTCATTTTGCGATACGATATTTATTGCAGTGTTGTGGATAGACTTACTTAGATTTAGACTTAGGCAAACTTTATTGATCCACAATGGAAATGACTTGGACACAGTATCTCACACATAACAATATATTACAATAACAAAGAGTCAAAAAAATAAATAAATAATAATAATAAACTTCTAAATAAATTGCAATTTAAAAAAAGTAGCAATAAAAAAGCTAAAAAAAATGCTAACAGAATTGAAGAAATACAACTTTTTCTGTTTTAAAAGCCTTGACTTGGGGTGATATTATCACCATAGTCCAAAGAATTTAGATAAAGGTTCTTACAAGTTGTTATAACAGTTCTTTCTTCATGTTTTTTTGCATTGAAATGGAACAAAAGATCATATTTAAGTGAAAGAAGCGTCTAATTCGATATATTTTGACAACCCACGATAATATATTGTGAGAACTTTGACGATACGATATCACGATATTTCAGTTTTTGTTACATCCCCAGTTAACAGCTACTTTTAGTTCAGTAAAGGTTGGGAATTCCATGGGCTGAAATGATCCAAATGACTGAAGGTGTGTGGAGTTTAAAAACACAGTGAAGCACTTCCTGTATTACCACATGACATCATGAAGTGGAGTGTTTCCTAGTTAATAGAAGACTGTAATACAATTTTCAAATATTTTCAATACTGCATTGTGAAACTTTTAGGCACAAAATTGAGGTCTTTGATGCTTTTGTTGGACTGAAAAACAGAAACATGCAGAGGACGTGCAAATTCCAGAAAGTTTTACTGTTTTTTTAAATAATGGAGGACATAAAGTTTTTGAAATTGTGTAATTTTATGGGAAATTTCACGTTGCATTGAGATAAGAGTTAGATTTATTAGATTTATTGAAGAAAAGCATTGGAGTTATGCAACAGCTTTTTGGCACCTCTTTTTTCTGTCTGGGAGCCAAAGTTCTGGAGGGTTATCAATAGGGATAGAACCATTTCTCACAATATGATATTTACAGTGAATGTGTCATTTTGTGGAGATGCTAACAGAATTGAAGAAATGCTACTTTTTCCTTTTTAGGAGTCCATGTTACGCTATTTTCTCATTTATGTTATACTGTATTTTCATACATAAGGTGCACCAGATTATAAGACGCATTAAGTGAAACAAACGGACGACACTTGAGACTGACCCTTATCCCAGGCGTCCACGATCCATTGGCAGATTGTGGTGTAATTCCCGGCGTTCCCTTCCTGTCTTGTTGAATCTGGATTATGAATGTGTAACAATGTGTTTAATGCAGCGTTGCACACATTTGTTTACATTTTACAGAAACAAAAACCATGTGGTTAATTTGCATAAACTATAAGCGCTGAAAAAAAACGCTCGCTTCTTGTGTCCTGATGCGGTCAACTTCTGTCAGACTAAAGGACACGACTCAGTGGAATAGATGTTCACTCTGCTCTCCTGTCTACTGTAACTGTAATGCTCCAACTGATTGAACTCCTTGCACAGTGATGCTTCGCTCCATAACCTTGGTTCTGAATCGTTTTTTTTTTTTTTTTTTTTTTAAACATGTAGGTTCCTTTTAAATGGTAGTGGCTTGATCTAATCTCAAACAATCTTTTTGAATATTTCCAGGTAATACATTGCACTTTGCGTTATTCATGGAGACTTTGAGAAGACTTAAGTAACTTAAGTCAACAATATCATACATTTTCAACACTTTAAGTTGATCAAGTGGTGTTAAAAAACTAAAAGTTGTACTAAAACATTTTGACAGATTTTTCAGCGCCGTGTACCCACTAAAATTGGTTCAAGGTCAGTAAGCACAACCAGAATTAATATGTAAGGCGCACTGGATTATAAGGTGCACTGTCAATTTTTGAGAAAATTAAAGGATTTTAAGTGCACCTTATAGTCCGAAAAATACGGTAATCTTTCCTCATCACAAACAGACCTGGAATTGTTTTGTTTCATTCATACATACATTTAACACACAAACCCTGCATATTTAGGTTGAGTTCTTCTCTCAAACTGAAAACACTCTGTGATAATACTGGAAATGCTCCACTGTGTTTTTTAACAAACTCCATATGCCTTCGTTAGAATCATTTGGATGTTTTCAGCCTAACTGTACTGAACAAAAGGTAAAATGCAGCTGAAAATTTCCACTTCCTGACGTCACAAGGTGGAATAGAGCACTTTTTTGAACATTTTAACATGACTTAAAGCTCACAAGAATCTATTTTGCGTAGTATAGGACCGTTAAAACCCCTTGACAAGCTTTCATATCTCAAAAAATTAAGATAGAAAACTTTTTGAGGCCTGTAACAGATATTTGTTGAGACTGTCTACAATGAAACAAAACAGAAGATCTAATCGCGGTCTGTGGAGTTCCCTCTGTTGCAACAAAACAATTCATTTAAACAAAGAAACTCACTATATTTTGAGATCTTTGATGAAATAATATTCCAGTTATAGTTACATCTGTACTTGTCAAATGCTCTGTCTCCTCATTGACTGATGCACAAACTGGGTCACTTTTGCATTAAACCACAGTATATAAAGTGAAATGTCTGTGCAGCTTCAAACCACATGCTTCCTGTGTGTTCTCACTATAATGGCCATTTTTACATTTCTTCTCTTCAGCATAAACCTCTCAGCCAAACTCCACATTATTTACATTGCATCGCTCGGTATTTGAGGGCTAAAATTGCAGACTTAAAATCGCATATTTGAGTCGCCGTGGGTCTTTTATGTTTGGGCACAATTAGCCTGGCAGTCTGTGGTCAGGGCTCAGTGGGTTTTGGGCGAATGGGCGAGGGTGCTGCATTCCGGTGCCCACCCAACTGTTTCTAAGAAAGAGAGAGAGAAAGGAAAGCTGTTTGTTCTGTTTTAAAGGAACAGTCAGAGCATTAAAGGTTCTGTATTATGCTAAATTGACTCTTGTGAACTTTAAGCCATGTTAGATTGTTGTTTTCTCATCAAAAACATACCTGGAGTTGTGTTTTGTTTGATTCAGTCATGTTTGAGTAACTCTTTATTAGTCTGTTTACATCTCCAAAGCTCAAAAATTTCAAGTTAACAGCTCCTTTTACCTTTTGGTCAGCAGTAAAGATGGGCATTCGATAAAATTTTCTTAAATGATTGTTGGGAGAATTAATGATAGATTTTCAATTAATCATTAACGTTTTTATATTAAAGTTATCATCATTACCTCAGCCAAGGAGGTTATGTTTTTGCCGGCGTTTGTCTGTTTGTTTGTTCTGTCTGTTAGCAACATAACTCAAAAAGTTATGGACCGATTTTGATGAAATTTTCAGGATTTGTTGGAAATGTGAAAAGGAAGAACTGATTTCATTTTGGGGGTGATCCGGAAGAAATCCTGGATTCTGGATCACTTTGAAATTTTAGTTAACATTGTGGTAAATGGGGCCAAAAATTTTGTTTCTCAATATCTCGGTTAATTATTGACCAAACCCCATGAAATTTGACTCAGGGATGGACAATGGGATCCTCTTTCATATTCCAAAGGCTGATCCGGATCTGATCCAGAAGACTGATTTTATCGCAATTTATATAAAAAATGGGGGTAGTCCTTGGCGGAGGTCTGCGCTCTCTGAGTGCTTTTCTAGTTATTATTACTATTACTAATCTGCATCAACTTTTATGACATATAAACCATAACCACTCTAGAGCCACATCAACCTGTTTGACATTATAATGTGTTTAATGCAGCTTTGACACATTTGTTTACGTTTTACAGAAATTAAACTTAAAACCACACGACTCATTTGCATAAACTATAAGCGCTGAAAAATACAGCTCTTTCCTTGTGCGCTGATGTGGTTCAGCTTCTGTTGGACTAAAGGACATGACTCAGTGCAATATGAGTGTTCTCTCTGTGACAGAGGATGTTGATGATGCTCACTCATATAGTGATCTCCAAGGAGGTTTAATAGCTCGAAATGTAGGACTGTGAGGCACAACTCCAGTGTTTGTGTCTGACACAGCCTCGTCTCCTTACGCTACACACAGCAAACTACACTTGGTTTGTCCATTAAAAATGAATGTGATCAACAAAATTCTTAATGATCAATTATAGATTAGTCGACTAAACATGCTCATCCCTAGTCAGCAGATATTAGTGCCATAGTCCAAAGAATTTAGATGAAGTTCTGATAACAGTTCTTTCTTCATGTTTTTTTTTTTTTTTTTGCATTGAAATGGAACAAAAGATCACATTTAAGCAAAATAAGCTTATAATTCAATAAGCTGTGACAACCCACGATATTATTGTGAGAAGTCTGACGATATTTACATTCTCATTTAACAGCTACTTTTACCTTTAGTTCAGTAGAGATTGGGAATTCCATGGGCTGAAATGATCCAGATGAGTGAAGGTGTATGGAGTTTAAAAACACAGTGAAGCACTTCCTGTATTATCACATGACTTTTTAAAGTTGAGTGTTTTCTGGTTAATAAAAAAGATTGTAATATAATTTTCAAATATTTTCAATGCTGCATTGTGTAACTTTTTGACAAAATATTTAGATCCTTGATGTTTTTGTTGGACTGAAAAACAGAGAGACATGCAGAGGACGTGCAAATTCCAGAAAGTTTGCGGTTATCAATCCCTAGTCAGCAGAAATGAGCAATTCCAGAGCTGAAATTATCCAAATGATTCTACTGAACGTTTATGGAGCTTCCTGTATCACCACATGACATCACAAGGTGGAAGAAGGTGGACTGTTTGCCGTTTATGTGTAAAACATGTGTGAATGAAACAAAACACAACTCCAGGTCTGTTTGTGAAGAGAAAACATTATAACTTATACCAGAAAATACAGGAATATGGGCCCTGGGTTGACCAGGTTTTGTATTCACCCTGTGTGTGTCTGTGTGTATGTGTGTGTGTCTGTTGACCCGCGATAATTCCGCCATTTATGGACTGATTGTCACCAAATTTGGTATGTGGGTCAAGCCCCCGTGCTCGATGCTGCAAAAAAAAGGTTTGGTGACGAGCCGAGGTCATTTGAGGTCACACAGGTCATTTGAAAGGTCACGCCATTATAAAGGATCGGTAATTTCGGCAATTTCAGAACCACCTGCGACCTAAAATATTCACCCAATCATCAGACAAGTTGGCACACACATAACACAGGTTGAAACCTGTCAAGGTCACTTGAAGGTCAAGGTCACCAAGGTCAAATATGCATTTTTGGTCATAACTCCGTGAAGGATCGAGCTAGAGCAACGGGAGTGTCTCAAAATCTCAGAAAAATTATGATCTATTTATAATTCGATGCATTTGTATGAAAAATATGAATAGTTTTCCAGATAATCACTAATTATAACCGTTCCTTTCTCTTTCAGTGTAGCCATTAAAATTCTAATTGGAACGAAAATCATTTCCATTTTTTCTTTTTCTGGTGATACACAACACACTGATCTACAGTCACACAACTAACATACACACAACTCATGAAAAATTACATTTTATTTACACACAGACATTCTCATGTGTGACCAGTATCACACACATGTTCATGGGCCTGTACAGATACACACATTACATTGTGGATATAAAGATCATGTAATATGGGCTGGGCTCCTCATAAACTGCTTCTGTGGTAATGAACTGAACCCACTGATGCCTCATGGGGACCAGGTTGATATCTCTGATTGCGCTTGTTATTGTTTGGTTTGGTTAAATGATATTTGTGGTAAAAATATATCATAGTATAACATCAGTTAACTGGCAGTTTGTGGAAATAAATTGTGAAAGTAAGAAATACAGGCTGCGAAATCTAAAACTGAACACCTTTACCTATGCCATAAACCATTTGGTCGTATATGTGTGTGATCCTCAGTGGTCCAGGGAGGTTCCACAGTGGTCCATGGGTGTATACTAGTCTATGTGCTCTTCTGCTTGTTCTGATACAGCTCAAGATCATTCGAAAGCTGTTCAGGAAAGGCTCATTTCCGTCCTGTGAATGTGAGTTTTTTTAGTATCAATACCTGCTCAAGTTAGTATCTAGTTTCGATGCAAGATTTAGTTCAATTGTCTGATTTATGATACGTTTTACAACCGTAATGGCTCTGTAATGAGATAAGCAGTAAGGACACAATCATCTGAAACGGTCCAGGACTTTGCCTTTAAGAACAATACACTGTAGTGACAGCACAGCGGAGCGGAGCAGACGGCGTGACGGGTGTTATAAAAATGCATAAGGACAGGCGACTACACGTATTGTACTCTGTGTTTGTTTTGGAGACAATACCTGGAAACTATAACCAGGAAGTTTTTTATTAACTGTGTACATACAGTAGTTTTGTCAGCGCTCCAATTGAAAATGGAAGTGGTCCTGATTTATTGCTTTTAAGGCAGACATAATCGACTTTTCAGAGCTTTTTAGCATGTTACAGTCGTTTCCTTTCACCGCTTACTCATTCGAAGATGTATTTGGAGTGATTAGTGCAATCTTTATTTAATTATTTTGTTAAACTATACCGTATTTTTCTGACTAAGGTGCTCTGGAGTATAAGTTGCACAAGCCAAAAAATGCATATTGAAGCCAAAAAAACAAAACAAAACACATGTCACACCGGACTATTAAGTTGCACTTTTTAGGGGAAATGTATTTTATAAAATCAGAGACCAGGAACTGACATTTCATGTTGAAAGTCAAGTTCTAGTAATAACAGTAGAAGAGAGAACAACAGACTGTTAACGTCACATATGAACAGTTCTTCAGATAAACTATAACATAAACAACAGAACAAGTTTGACAAACTCTCCATCTCACTCCAAATCACTAAATCCATTCAATTTTTCATCCTCAGTGTCACTTCTGAACAACTCCGCCTTGACCTCTGGATTTAAACAGAGCGCCGCTTTCTCTTCTGTGTCGCTGTCGTCAGACTCAGTGTCAGTTCCAGTTAGAATTATTCCGGCCTTTCTGAATCCCGACAGTGGTTTCAGTGTCACTGAAGTCCAGACTTTGTCCATCCATCCAGTGACTTCAGGAAAGTTTCATGGTGCATCCTCCCGGTCGCTCACTCCAAACGTTCTTCAGCTACTCGATTACTGTTTTCAGCTGCAGATTTCACAACTTGCAGCTTGTAATCTGCAAAATGTGATTTTCTTTTTGGGGGCATTTGTGTTCAGTCTTCTCAGTCGTCTTTATAAGTTTGTTTAAATGTTAAATTGTTCAGTAGTGCAGAAGTAATGCTGCGATCGACTGACATGATACAGACAGGACAGAGGCTCTTTCTACAGGAGACATGCGCAGTAGAGTGAAGTGACAGTGGTACAGGAGCAACAGGAGCAGCAGATACTGACACACAAGACTAGTCAGTATGAAAATTTTAATATATAAGTGGCACCGGAATATAAGTTGCAGGAAACACGCAAACCATAAAAAAAAAGTGACTTATAGTTCGAAATATACAGTACATACTTAAAAAAAAAAAGTTGAATGCAAGATTATAGGTCCAAAACATTCATAACAAGACATACTGATTCAAACTTGCAGACTAGACCAAAAAAAATTAAAAACAAACTGTGAGTGTTTATGTGTAGTTTGTGTGTGTACAACAACTACAGCATGTTGACGTTGAAGGGAAGAGAGAAAGTAAAGGGGATGAGCTCAAGGGAGGAAATGAACAAGAAGAGCGATAAAGAGATAGAGTAAAATAATAATAATAAAATAATAACGATGTAAAACTAATCCACTAATTCCATTCTTTATTTTATTTTTTGAGCAATCTTCAATCACCCCACAGACACACGCCCACTGTGACGTACGTACTTCGCTCTCCAGTTTTATTTTCGTAATCTGTGATCATTTATACAAATACAAATGGACAAATGGGAAAAAAAAAAATAGAAGTTGCCCGCTCTTTGTTGCGATTACGTTTATGTCGACGTCAGCTCCCGTTGGGCACTGCAGTTTTCTAACGTTAAACTCAACCTACTTTCTTTTATTAAGTTGTTTTCAATAAATATTATGATTTAAAATGTGGAGTTATAACGTAATGATCCACGGGTGTCACTTGTCATAACTGTACAGAAGACAGAAGCACAATAGGCCCTTCTTTAACTATTCGATATGACTGATGGAAAGTACAACAGAAGAATGTACCATGTAGTAGCTTTATTTATTTAAGCCAGCCTATTGTTGCCACAGGACACTCTGTAACACATTTGTACTGAACAAACTGAGAGAAGACAGAGTGCAGAAGCTTTAGTCATCATGTTTGGGCAGCGATGACACGGCAGAGACTGGCTTCAGTTTTTTCCACTCACCGTGTTGTAACTTTCCCTCATTAAAATCACGCCTGAAGAGGTTTTAGATGTTCTCTCCTGGGCTCTACGCAAACCCTCCTTATGATTACCTTTAAGATTCTGTCCAAAGCTCCGCCCACCAGCCTACGTCAGCCGTGATCCCACGACATTTCTCCATAAATACACAAAAACATGATACTAAACTGTACACAGCAACTTGACAAACCTGATGTGACGTGCAGTAGTTTCATTAGCAGGCTGACGACGATGATGATGATGATGATGCTCTGAAGGAGGAGATAATTAGCACGGGGAGCAAAGAGAGGGAGGACTTAGAGCGTCAAAAAATTTAAAGTAAAACATAAAGATTCAGTCCGTGTACCATTCGTTCTTTAGAATTTCAATTAAGAACGAAAAACAATAAAATGGGAAAACAGTTTGCTATTTCATTATTCTGTTTAGGTGTAAAAAAAAAACCCACATTGTGTCAACGTCATCGTGTCTATTTTAATTTTGATGTTTTTTCTCTCTGGTTTATTTGCCCCGGAAGTTCTGCTGCTAAAAGGACTCACCTGAAAAATCATTGTAATTTTGTGGACAAACATGTCATCTCCTTTTATTGACGTGTTTACTTTCGCGTCTTAGAAAGTCATTGTTGAACTCCATGATGAGAAACGGGAAGCAACGGCTATTACAGGTGTGTAAAAATATTGAACTATCGATATATCGTATCGTTTAATGTGATGATATAGTATCGATATTGGGGACTGCTGTATCAATATAAAACCAACAATATTCTTTGGTGTATTTTACTCAGTTATTTTGTGCTACAGTTTTGTTGTTTGTTTAGTGGAAAGAAACTCGTTCACGCGACACATTTGACATTTTCATTGTTTTGATGATTTAAATCACAGGTGTCAAACATACGGCCCGGGGGCCAGATCCGGCCCTCCAAGACCTTTAATCTGGCCCTCAGCTGACTTTCTACTAAAATATTGTAATTATATTTTCTATTAAAATATTGTTAATTTTCTGTGTTTATCACAGCAGCGGCTCCAGTGTCTCTGTACGTGGCCCCTCCCACCAGAGCAGCACAAATGAAGACTTGTCTCTTTCCAAACGCTCTTAAAGGACGATCGCTTTGACTGTTGACCGTGACACCCTCATCAGAAAAATGTCCAACATGAGAAAAGTGGAGCCAAGTGCAGGATTTTCCAAGAAAAACTGACTTATTCCTGTTTTCATACAAGTTCATGTTAAAACATTGTGTTGAAATTGTTTTTTTCTTAAGTTTCAGGTTGTTCATAATATTATATTTTGTAAAAGAAAGAGTTCATCAGTTAAAAAAGATTTCTGTAATAGATTTGTGTTTCTCTGCACAAATATTTGAACTTATTGTTATTTTTGGTGTATATATGCCATGAGTTTTCTGATCCGGCCCCTTTGGGATCAAAGTCGGTTGGATACGGCCCCCGGACCAAAATGAGTTTGACACCCCTGATTTAAATGTTTGTTTTTCATATGAACTTTGCTCAAGAAGTGGTTTAACAAAGACTTTTAGTATCACAGCCATGATTTAGCCTTTTTTTTTTTTTTTTTTACCGTATCGAATCGTTTTGAAATATATCGTATCGAGCTGAAGGTGCACTGTATCAAGATGTATATCATATCATGGCCTATGTATTGAGGTATGTATCGTATCGGAAACTTCTTAATGATACTCAGCCCTAGTGACGATAATCTCCTTTGTTCAGCTGACACTGATCAAAGCAGCAAAACTTCTGCGGCAAATAAACCAGAGAGAATAAAATATCAAAATTAAAATAGACACCGAGACTTTTTTTTGATTGGTGTCATTTGAAATAAACTTTAAATTAAATATTCGAGGTCTAAATCTGTCTTTAAAAAAAAAAACGGAATAATGAAATGAAACAAACTTCAAAAGAAAGATTGGTACATGGACCTATTACATTATTTTTGGCAAATATAACATTTTCAAAACAGTTAAAGTTAACATGGTGATCTAATTATGTTATGTGTTCGCTGTTAATCCCCCATAGAAGTAAAATACCTTGCTATATTTGACTACTTATTTATCTAATATAGTAAACAGACAACACAATAATAATAGGCCTTATGGTAGATGTAATAGTAGTAGTCCTCGTGGTACTTTGAATATAGTTCCTGTTTTGTAGCCTATATAATGTAGGTGTATTGTGAATGAGGCTGGACGGGTCTGGGCACATTCCTGGAGCAGCAGAATCAATGATGTTATGTTTGGAGAGTTGGATCATGTTCAGCTTTTACTGTTTTTACCAACAGGAAACATAGAAACTTCACTCAAATGTGTGTGTGCTTTTAGTTGCTGTATCTTATTTTTACTGTCTTAAATCTACTTCATTTTAATGGATGCACTGGTCCAAAGTTATTTGTCATTTCCAAATTTTTCATCTCAATTAATTTATATGCACTTTGCACACAACTTTCAGAAAGAGCAGCAGAGTTTTGCCATCATGGTAAAGCAAATGGCAACTAGCATGCTCACGACACTTTTCCTGATTCTTTGGCAATAAAACGCTTTATAATTGGAAGCAGACTGCATGAAATCTGCTCAAACACATGGTGAAAAAAATGGTCTACAGAGCCTTTGAGTGTGGTTTCTATAAAAAACTATACTTTACTAAACTACTTTCTATGAAATGATAAAGGAAGATAATGTTTAAATATCATATCATGTATTTGGAATGGCAGAAATGGAAGATATTGTTTAGTTTTTTGATGCGCTGAACCTGCCTTTTCACATCTGATACCAATTTTGATAGTACGTATTGTTTTAAGTTTCCTCCGAAACTAGGGATGGGCATTTGATTACATTTTCTTAATTGATTGTTGGGAGAATTAACGATAGATTTTCGATTAATCATTAATGTTTTTATATTAAAATTATCATCATTATTACTGTTACTAAACTGCATAAATAAACTCAACTTTACAACATATAAACCAGAACCACTCTAGAACCACATCAGTGTTTAATGCAGCTTTGACACATTTGTTTACGTTTTACAGGAACGAAACTTAAAATTATATATTGATGATGATGATGGTGATGGTGAGTGTGTTCTGTGTGTGTGTGTGTTGGAGATGGTTCATGTTTTCAGAGATCAGACGTGTGCAGGTTTAGTGCAGCTCTTTATTTAACATCATTTCACTCACTTTATTTATGTTGGTGATGAAAAGACTGAAAAGTGTTTGTCTTTTGGACACATGTGACTCAACTTTATGTTGCAGTAACCGGGATACTGTGTTTACATGCAGCATGATGAAACCGGGATACTCAAAAAACCCGATCCAGACTCCAGTGTTTGCTCTGTCAGACTCAGCCTCGTCTCCTGGCTCTTACACTACGCACCGCAACCTACATTCGGTTTGTTGATTAAAAATGAACGCGATCGACAACAATTAGTCGAATAATCATGCCCGTGCCTAGACGATACCCAATCATGTCAAACAATATCAGTGCAGATGCTGAAAAAAACAAAACAAAAACATTTATTTCCTCAAAAATGAACTAAAATAAGACCAAACTGATCCAAATGTGTTGCGTAGCTGTTACTTATCTCTCAAGTAACAACAGAAGAAAGTTGTATTAATTAAAAAAGTAACATTATGAGAGTTTCTGGGCCAATTAGGCAAGGCAAGGCAAGGCAAGTTTATTTGTATAGCACAATTCGTACACAAAGTAATTCAAAGTGCTTTACAGAATAAGAAATACATTAAAATCATAATAAAAACAAATCAAAACATAAATAATCATGAAGATTAAAATAAAAAAAAAGAGAGACATAAATTGGAGAGAAGAGTGCGGAATGAAAACCTTTCAGTTATATGCACAGTTAAACAGAAATGTTTTGAGTCTGGATTTAAACAGCGTCACAGAAGAGTCTGTCTCACATGTTCAGACTGTTCCAGGTTTTAGCTGCATGAACCTGAAACGCTGACTCCCCTTGTTTAGTTCTGACTCTGGGCACCAGCAGGAGGCTGGTCCCTGAGGTCCTCAGAGTGCGAGATGGTTCATATGACACTAACATGTCACAGATGTACTTTGGTGCTCGGCCATGGAGACACTTGTACACAAGCAGAGCTGCTTTAAAGTCTATTCTCTGAGGCACAGGAAGCCAGTGCAGAGACCTGAGCACAGGACTTATGTGCTCGTACTTCCTAGTTCGAGTAAGGACCCGAGCTGCAGCGTTCTGGATGTTCTGCAGCGTCTCACAGCTCGTTTGGAGAGACCAGTGAGCAGAACATTACAGTAGTCTAACCTACTGGAGACAAATGCATGGATAAGTTTCTCCAAGTCTGATTTAGACAGTAAACCTTTGATTTTTGCTATGTTTTTTAGATGGTAAAAGGCTGCAGATGTTATTGATTTTATGTGACTGTTAAAGTTCAAGTCTGAGTCCATTATTACCCTAGATTTCTTGCCTGATTTGAAGGTTTTAGAGAGAGAGACTGGAGGTGACTGCTGACACTGTCTCTTTGTTTCTGTGGACCAAACACTATGACTTCAGTCTTGTCAGAGTTTAGCTGGAGAAAGTTGTTTTGCATCAATTACAACCTGCAAATTGTCTTATTACATCAATTTATATTTCCAACCAGGATATCTGCTGAACCGATATTTGGAAGCCGATGTCTGATCCAGCAAATTTGTCATTATTTGCATCGATATCTGAGAATACGAGAATCACTGAAATTTAAACAGTTTCACTTGGGTTATTTTTTTTGTCTGAGGCCCACATGATTTTGTTCTATCCACTTTTTCTGTAACTCATTGTCATTCTTTAAAGTCCACACCCCTATGTTGTCATCACTCTCATCACTCTCCCATTACGTAAGAATGACATAGCCTTGTGTTAGTCGACATCATTCATGAAAAAATGTAAAGCTGTAAGTGGAACATATCGTATTTCTGCACTGTCTTTTCCCGCTGTGTTTTGGGATTCTTCTCCAGCCTTCTTCTCCTGGAGTTGTCTATGTAAGGAGAGGAAATGGACTTGGACTGCTGGCTAACTTTGCACCATTTTGGACTGCAGAGCTCATTTGCACTTGGCTAGTCTGGTGTTTCTTGCTCATTATGTGTTGGCAGTGGAACGTAATAAGTGCGGACAACTATTACAAGCCTAGTTTCACTCCAGATGTCCACTTGACGGGCAGTTTAAAGCAGACGTATTACGCAAAATGGACTTTTCAGACCTTTTAGCCATGTTATAGTTGTTTCCCGACACCAATTACTCAAACAAAGTTGTATTTGGAGTGATTTGTGCATGTTTAAGCAAGATTCTCAAGATGTCATTTTGCAGATCTGTCCCCATTTTCACAGTGACTGGTGCACACCCACTGCTTTTGTTCTTTGTTCTCCAATTTTATTTTTTTTAGTCAGTGATGCACGCAGGATTTAGCAGTGTCATGGAGTCATTTTGGTACAAATGGTGCAGACTCTTTGTTGTGTTGACGTTTATGGCGACGTCGGCTCCCATTGGGCACCTATTACGACCCAGTTTTTGGGGTCAGGAAACAAAAATGACCAAGATGTAAAATGGAATAAATTAAATAATGTTGAATCAACAGGAATGTAAAAGGTAAATTAACAAAACTTGAAACTGCTTTTTGGACACCTGCTCCGCGGGGCTCAGGGTTCGCTATCTCTCTCTCTCTCTAAGATTAGACCTGGTTTAGACCTGAATTATTCCGGGTTTAGTCCTGGTTTAGACCTGGTTTAGACCTGGTTTAGACCTGAATTAGTCCTGACCCGCCCTTAAAATTCCAGAACGTTAAAACTCGCCCGTTTCAGCGACTATTTTCCCTTATCCATCGGTGCAGGACTCTGTATCAACATATAAACGTATAGGCCTTATTTCCTGGACGGACACAAGATTTTAATCACACTCATAATGTATGTTAATTATACTTATTAGTATTATTATATTTTTACCTTTATTAAGGGGAAAAAAAAAACAAAAAACTGAGGTGTTTAATGTGCGTGCTAATAGATTTAAACCTCATTAAACGCAAATGTGTTGTAGTTGTACACTTAATATACATTCTAACTTAATACACTTTAACATAAAATAAATGATAAAAAGCAAGTACAAAATGTGATGTCTGAAAACAGTGAGAAGATGTGCAGGCTGCGTAGCAGGAGTGTCTGATGCTCTGGTGTGAACTGAAACTGAAATTTACACGTACGCACAGGTCCGCCTACGTTAAGCTCTGCTGCAGCTCCTGGTGTGAATTCGGGGTTAGTTGTTTTGTATAAGCCTGTGTGACCCGTTTTGTGGCACAAACTCGTTGTCTGGTAAATCAGTAGTTTTGTTCTTAGTTTAGATTATTTCCTGTACATTATAGTCTGTTTTGTTGATTTACCTTTACATTCCTGTTAAACATTACTTCGTTTATTCCATTTTGCCATCTTGGTTTATTTTTGTTACTTCCCTTTCCCCAAGCGAGCTGGGTTGTAACAGACACATACTAGTATAAACGAGTGACTGACATGAAAGACACAAACACAAAATAGCAGACTGGCCACAAAGGCAGTAGCCCCGAATTGCAGGCAGTCTCCTTAAATAGGGGGAGGTGGTTGCAGGTGAGGTGGGCGTAGACATGCCCCACCAATCACAGACCAGGGCTCCCGCAGCAGGAATCAGGACAGCTCAGCAAAATAATTTAAAGCACACAAAATAATTTTGAACTGAAAGCCTGGGGCCTTCTTTAGAAGAGGGTTGCTTGTTTATGCAACACATTTAACAATTTTCACAGTTTTGATGATTAAAATGAGCATTTTTCATGTTTGCTTTGCACAAGAAGTGATTTAACAAAGGCTTTTAGTATCACGGCCATGATTTTGACATTATTAAACGGAAAGTGCATTCTGTCGAGATATTATCGTATCGTGGCCTTTGTATCGAGGTATGTATCGTGTCTGCAACGTCTGAACGATACCCCACCCTAGTACTAAGAGTAGCAAGTAAAAGTATTTTGAGGTGATTTTTAGAACAATTAAACGATAGAATGTAATGATTTTGAGAAGAATTCAACTGATTTGAAGTGATTCCATTGATTTATTAATTTTTCTAGCCATTTCTGTGTTTGGTTTGCACAAATTTGTGACGGAAACTCAAATTAAACGTGTTAAAAAATCTCAAACCATAAAGAAAAGTACTTTTTACTTTTCAGTCCAGATCTAAAATGTAGAGGAATAGAAAATGCACATACACGCTCTCAAATATACTGACGCAAAAGTAAGAAGTATCCACTGTAAAATTTACTCAAGCAAAGTACAGATACCTAAAATTTCTAGTCAAGTATTGCACTTTTACTTTTCTACTTCATTACCTTCCGCCATAAATACTTAACCCTCAACATATATATCAGTTACTGTACCATAAATTTATATAGTAATAATTATCATGACAGGTGGGGATCAAACCATCAACCTTTTATGTGTGAGCGTCTTTAGAAAGTAATGGCCGGGCGGAGTTCTGACTGTACCTGAATAGGCCTGTCGCTGTAACATGTTTTGAATTGAGATAAATTGCTATAGAGATATATTACTATAAGTGCCAATACTCAGACTACTTTATGCCTCTGACACATTAACAATAATACCACATAATCCCACTAAACCTTTTTAAATGGACGGTGTCAAGTGGCCTGAGCTGCACCACGATGAAGCAATACTGTAATGAGAAAAACGAAGGGACTTTTTCAACCCTGCGCAGCTCAAATTGTACCGTATTACAACAAAAATACCCCAGATTGTACCACTTTTACAAGGAAATTGTACTTCAAACTCCAAAATACATTCGTCCAGCTTTCATATATTGGATTTTAAGTAGATTATTAGTATTTATAGTGACATTCCTACACTGTATATTCCTAAAGGTGCATTGTGTGACTTTTTGGATGGAGGGTCCGTCAGATGCTGTTCTTCATGGAGCTGTTATTGCTTTGTCTGGTGCTGGTGGGTGGTCCGGCGACATGGTTAAGTCCTACCTAAATCTTGTTTTAGTCCTATTTTAGTCCTGTTTTTAAACCTGGTTTTAGACCTGGTTTGATCTTGTTTTGTTCCTGTTTTAATCCTGTTTTAAACCTGGTTTAGACCTGGTTTAGACCTGGTTTAATCCTGTTTTAGTCCTGGTGTAGACCTGTTTTTAGACATTTTAGACCTGGTTTTAGAGCTGGTTTAGATCCTGTTTTAGTCCTGTTTTAGACCTGGTTTAGACATGTTTTTAGACCTGGTTTTGTCCTTGTTTTAGACTTGGTTTTAGACCTGTTTTTAAACCTGTTTTAAACCTGTTTTTAGACATTTTAGACCTGGTTTTAGACCTGGTTTTAGACCTGGTTTTAGACCTGGTTTTAGACCTGGTTTTAGACCTGGTTTAGACCTGGTTTAGACCTGGTTTAGTCCTGGTTTAATCCTATTTTAGTTCTGGTGTAGACCTGGTTTAGACCTGTTTTTAGTCATTTTAGACCTGGTTTTAGACCTGGTTTAGACCTGGTTTTAGACCTGGTTTTAGACCTGGTTTTAGACCTGTTTTAGACCTGGTTTTAGACCTGTTTTAGACCTGGTTCTAGACCTGGTTTTAGACCTGGTTTTAGACCTGTTTTAGACCTGGTTTTAGACCTGGTTTTAGACCTGGTTTAGACCTGGTTTAGACCTGGTTTAGACCACAGCCACTAAACCAGAACTCATATTTAGTTTGATTGACTGCAGTTGATGATCCCACCCGCTCCCGCACTGTGTCGTCCCGCTCCCGCCTGCGGCCGCAATGAGCTTTCAACATGTGTCTTGCGCCGCACTGTCCTGTGGGACCCAACATAAAACAGTGCGGGGCTCTATTATAAAAACTATAAAAAAAACTATAAAACCACCTGTAATTGAATAAATGTAAAATAGAGCTGACGGACCCCCAACCAAAAAGTTACATAGTGCAGCTTTAAAGTATGAGTGTTACTGTATATGGTCAGAGTATTTGTATCGGTCGTGTTGTACTTTCTCAGTGAGCTTCACTACAAACAATATTTTCTTTTCAAACATCAGTTTATGAGTCTGAGTCTACAGGATGTGTTTGTGTTTCCCCCGAGTTTCACATTCAGATACATTCGGTTGTGGTCAGACTTTAGGGTTGAATCAGAACATTCTCATCGCAGTGGTATTTTTTGGTATGAACGTTTCTAACCCAGATTCACCATCTGATTACATAGTTTTAAACCCAATATTATACACACTTGGTTACTTGTTAACCTCTGATTATGTGACACAGAAAAGAATTGCTTCACTAAACAGCACCACTTTTACATTGTGCCCATCTCTCTCTCCTCAGATCATGATCGAGTTCTGCCCTGGAGGAGCTGTAGATGCCACCATGCTGGGTAAGTTTGTGTTTCTGCCCCCTGCACAAGTCCATTTCAGAGCAGGTTTCTCCCTCTTTATTCTTGCATTAGCAGAAATGTGTACAATATTCAGTCATTCATCCTGGAATTGGTCAAGGTAGTCGTCAGAGGTCTGCGCGGGATTTTCAGTCCCCCTCCTGCTCGCAAAGAATTGTAATTTTCATTCCCGCTCCCGCCTGCATCTGCGATATTTTGTCCCACTCCTTCCCACAAATCCCGTAAGATGGGGATGTTCGCTTTTTTAAGCTCTTTGAAACACAGAGAAGCGGAAAGGAATTGTGTAAAATGTGCGCGAGATTAGACCACATCTGCAGATTTTTTTATTAATGCGAAATAAAATATCCAGCACAAATGATGATGATGATATGCTTACATGAATCATTTGTATATTTTACTTTACACTCATATTTAGCTTGTCGGACTGCAGTTTATTGTACAGTCCCGCTCCTGCCTGTACCCGCAATGAGCTTTCAAAATGTGTCCCGCGCTGCCCTGTTTTGTGTCGGGAGGTTCGTGGGAGTGCAGGGCTCTTGTGGTCATCTAAACTGATGAAAACATTAGGCCGTAGGTTGTGTTGTCTCTGTAATTCCTCAGTCATCCACAACTGAAAAAGGTGCTTGGATGAGAGGACAGTACACTCCATAGACCAGACCTGGGCATCGGGGCAGCCTCATTTTTTCATTGCTTAATCGTAACATAAACTCCTCCCAGTCTGACGAGTTTGTCAAAACAATCCTATTTATTGCTTTTTATAAAGAAATACAAATAATATTATGCAGAGTTAAGTTGAGTTACGCATTTTGACTCGGCCCTTCACTATAGGCGAGTTTCAGCTGACGTCATTGTTATTAAAAGCCCGCGTTGCATGCTGGGAAATATTTTGGTCGGAGGCAAGAAACACAATAGCGGTCAAACACAGTGCGTAACCTCGCGTATTTATCCCCGATAATGGTAAATTCCTGCTGCATTATCGGATGCACAAATAGAAGCACGGAAGAAGGAAAATGTCTTTTTCGTATTCTGAGTGAAAAGAACCGCTAACGGTGAATTAAACGGCTTTCAAACATTCGCAGAGCAAACGTAGAAGATCCTAAGCAAACCGTGGACTCCAACAAGTTCAACAACACATCGAGACTCTTGGAGGTTTTCATCTTTTCTGCTGTGAATGGCCCAGGAGTTTCCACCAAGTCATTGTGGATATCACCGAAGTGAATATTTGTCCAGGTAGTTGGCGATTCTGACCAGAAATTTGGTTTGGTCCAGGCTTTGTAGGGGTTGAAAAGGGTGATTTGTCGTCCGTCGATGCTTATGACCAATTTCTGGTCAAATGGTCTTGGGTCCTCTGCCGTTAGAGTGGATAAATAACCGGGATCAATACCCTTTACGTGCTTTCTCGCTCCGTCCGTCATGTTGAATTAGTGTTTTCTTGCCGCCGACCAAAATAATTCCCAACATGCAACGCGCGCTTTTGTCAACAATGAAACTCTCCTGTATTTAGATTATTATTTTGGCCCCATGGAAAAAAATAATTGCTCAGCGAGGCTAGCAGTTAATTAATTGCATTCATTTTGTAACCAGGGACCATATTTGGATATCCAAGTGCGAAACCAAAGAGCCAGCCACGAGTGAAGCTGTTGAAGATAACCTACCGCACTTAGCAATGAAGCTGTCGATCAAACCTTGAGGAAAGCAGGCACCGGATTGGTCTGTTATTACTGTTCATATCTTACAGACAAAATAGTGAAAGAAAAACCCCAGAAGCACGTAGAGCAGGTTAATATAAACATTTTAAGACCAAAATTACGAGCCTGACAGCAGCAGATACAGAGAGAGGGACAATAGTTTTTCAATACCAGTGAACTGCAACAAGAGCTGGAAGGAACCACTTCGACCCACGCTCACATCCTGTTTGGAATGCGACGGCCAGTGAGTTAGTCGGGATTTTTTAAGTGGTGTACGCAATTCGTGACGTCATCGATGTGATGAATGGACTGAACCGGGACTAAACAAAGACTGAATCAGGACTTGAATCAGGACTTGAATCAGGACTGAATCAGGAGTAAAGTAGAACTAAACTAGGACTAGGTCAGGACTGAACCAGGACTACATCAGGACTAAATCAGGACTAAACTAGGCCTGAACCAGAACTAAATCAGGACAAAACCAGGACTACGTCTGGACTAAACCAGGACTGAACCAGGACTGAACCAGGACTAAACCAGGACTGAACCAGGACTGAACCAGGACCGAACCAGGACTGAACCAGGACCGAACCAGGACCGAACCAGGACCGAACCAGGACTAAACCAGGACTAAACCAGGACCAAACCAGGACTAAACCAGGACCAAACCAGGACTAAACCAGGACCAAACCAGGACCAAACCAGGACCAAACCAGGACCAAACCAGGACCAAACCAGGACCCAGGACCAAACCAGGACTAAACCAGGACTAAACCAGGACTAAACCAGGACTAAACCAGGACCAAACCAGGACCAAACCAGGACCAAACCAGGACTAAACCAGGACTAAACCAGGACCAAACCAGGACCAAACCAGGACCAAACCAGGACCAAACCAGGACCAAACCAGGACTAAACCAGGACTAAACCAGGACTTGAGAAACAGAGACGGGCAAATATGGGATAATATATATACAATTATTCTAACAGTGAACCCTGAGCCCATGGAGCAGGGTGTCCCCAAAGTGCAATCGGGCAACAGCTGCACCGGTCCTTTTGCCTGCAGTCACCTGACAGTCTATGTGGGCGCACCTCTAGGTCCCAACACTCACTCTTGGTTCAGTTCTGGTTTAGTCCTGGTTTAAACCTGGTTTAGTCTTGTTTTAGTCCTCCTGGTTCAGTCCTGGTTCAGTCCTGGTTCAGTCCTGGTTTAGTCCTGGTTCAGTCCTGGTATAGTCCTGGTTTAGTCCTGGTTCAGTCCTGGTTCAGTCTTGGTTTAGTCCTGGTTTCAGTCCTGGTTCAGTCCTGGTTTAGTCCTGGTTCAGTCCTGGTTCAGTCCTGGTTCAGTCCCGGTTCAGTCTTGGTTCAGTCTTGGTTTAGTCCTGGTTCAGTCCTGGTTCAGTCTTGGTTCAGTCTTGGTTCAGTCTTGGTTCAGTCCTGGTTCAGTCCTGGTTCAGTCCTGGTTCAGTTCTTGGTTCAGTCCTGGTTCAGTCTTGGTTCAGTCCTGGTTCAGTTCTGGTTTAAACCTGGTTTAGTCTTGTTTTAGTCCTCCTGGTTCAGTCCTGGTTCAGTCCTGGTTCAGTCCTGGTTCAGTCCTGGTTCAGTCCCGGTTCAGTCCCGGTTTAGTCCCGGTTTAGTCCCGGTTCAGTCCTGGTTCAGTCCTGGTTCAGTCCTGGTTCAGTCCTGGTTCAGTCCTGGTTTCAGTCCTGGTTCAGTCCTGGTTCAGTCCTGGTTCAGTCCTGGTTCAGTCCTGGTTTAGTCCTGGTTTCAGTCCTGGTTCAGTCCTGGTTCAGTCCTGGTTTAGTCCTGGTTTAGTCCTGGTTTAGTCCTGGTTTAGTCCTGGTTTAGTCCTGGTTCCTCATGTCACTCTAGGACAGTAGTGCAGATATCATGAGTCTATGCAGTTTGTTTTCACCATTGCCAGTAGCTCTGGTTTGACATTTAAGTTGTAGCTATTTCATATTTGTTATTTTTTCAGTATCTCACGTTGGGAGAAGTGGGTGGACGACGTACCCCCGCGTACCACGCCCACTACACCCCTGGCGTGTGTTAGCTGCATCTATTCAGAATTCAGTTTTCTCTTGCAACAGCATCAGTCGTAGTTGGTAGAAGTGCTTGTAGACGTGAACATCAAACCCTACATTTTTTGGATAAAGGACAAAAGTGTTCAGAGCCAAAAGTCTGCAGTGTTGTATATAAAAGACTATTTAGGATTGTTACACAAATTGGCCACAGAGTATTACTTTGGGGTTATTGTTGGCATTAAATTGTTTAGTCCAACTTTCAGGAAATAACCTCTCCGCCCCAATGCCATAGATTCACTTCGAACAATACATGGCATTTCTATTTTTATCCCACAAAAGCAGCACTGGTCTCAAACTCCACAGGTTTCCATTACTGGGGGGGTGTCCTTGAATGGGGCGTTGAATTGCCAGCGCAGTGTGGGAATCCCCTCGTGTGTTTTCCTTGTGTAATCCTGCTCTGGTCCGGGTCCGCCTTCTCTGCAGCTAAACAAACAGGGATCACTACAGTAAAGTCTGCAGGCCTGCTGCAAAGAGGCCCTGTGTGATCTGGGATTACTGTATCTGAGAAAAATCATCCAGATAATCTCAGGTTCACACACTTGTAGTATTTGTACATAGAGTCAAGTAGAATGTGCAAGGTGTGCGTATAAAAGACCCTCTCCTTGTGTTTTGATTCGTCTCTTGTGATAGTTTCATCACCTTGTATGCTCTGCACAGCTGGGATGGGAACTGCTCAAGTGTGTACATGTGTTTTTGAAGAAATTTATTATCCAAGTAGTCTGCTGTCTTTTTTTTTTTTCCCCAGATTTGCAGAGAAACAAAAAATAAATTAAATTTGTGATGATTTGCATTGATCCCACACACTCTAAGAAAGAATGTGTTATTTATTTACGCATTTAATTTGTAAAAAGACAAATAACACATGTTGTGTCAATTTCTGCAAATGTTGTGTGTTGCATGATTTAACTTCTACATGACAAAAATGTGTTGACATCTTTAGCCAATCACAAAACGACTAAGGCCAAGTTTTGTTTTTTTTTTCTATTGGCCAGGCCAAGTTGGATAATATATATTATAAATATATGTATTATATATTGTATTTTAACGAATGCCAGAAACAGGCAGCCATTTTGGTCACTGAACTATATCAAAGCACAACAGACAACCTGATCCACCGCTCACAACCTGCCCCAACAATTAACACGAGTTGTGTTGTCCCAAATAAAACTCTTTGATGTGTTGAAATTCAGCACATGTTGTGTTTTTTTTGACACATTCATGTTTAAAGTGCGTGACTATTTTTCATAAATACAGAAGAGCAGGATACAAAACAATACACTACAACTTCACAAACCTGATGTGATGTGCAGTAGTTTCATTAGCGGGATGCATGCTGTGTTGTGATGGCGCTCTGAAGGGGGAGTGAAGGGAGAGGAGACTCAGAGTATCATAAACCTAAAGTCATTAAACATTTTAATAAGTTATTTTTGGCAAATATTGCGTTTTCAAACAATAAAAGGTAACATGGTGATCTAAATATTAGGGATGAGACAAGATTTTGTGAGACAAATTGATTTTGTGTTCACATTTGGATTGGACAAAAAAGTTCAGTATTGATGAGTTACATCTTACAGTTCCAAAAAAAAATACTAGAATGGAAACAAAAATATGAAATCAAAGGAATAAAAAATTGTGAGGCCAAAATTGGAAACAGAATTGTGAAATGTATATATAAGGAATAATGTTAAAATCTCATCTTGTCTCTTTGTCATGGACTAAAACTCATGTCTCGTCTTGTTTTGTGGAAATTGTGCCTTGTCCCATCTCTACTAAATATGTTACGTGTTAACAATTAATACTCCATATGAGATGTAATGCCCTCTCTTTTAAAGATATATGTTGTTCCTCCTCTGTGTTAAATACTGCAGATAATGACATGTTTCAGATAAAAAAGATAATTAAACATCGTTTCTGTTTGCTTTGCTGCAGAGCTGGACCGTGGTCTGACAGAGCCTCAGATTAAGGTGGTGTGTCGTCAGATGCTGGAGGCTCTGCTCTACCTCCACAGTATGAAGATCATCCACAGAGACCTGAAGGCCGGGAACATCCTGTTCATGCTCGACGGAGACATCAAACTGGGTGAGGACCACACAGAGGACCTGATCTGAGCAGCAAAGAAATCTATACCCACATACTAAGTGATATTAAAATTAAAATTTGGATTAAAAAAAAAGATCATTCTTGATTTTAGAATGATATGGATCTATATTAGAACTAGTGTTACGACTGAGCTCTGTTAGGGACAGGGGGAAGTAACAAAATAACCAAGATTGTAAAATGGTAAACTAAAGTTGTGTTTTATTTAAAAGAACTGTTAAGGTGAAGCTAACAAAAGGAGGATATTTACAAAAATTAACAAAAAGAGGCTCTAAACAGAGTGGCTAAATGTATAACTAAAAGTAGGGTAACAAAAACAGAGTATATACAGTAGATGACAATAACAGAAAAACAAGTCACAAAGCCAAAAGGACTACTAGTGTCTCTAGGTTCACAAAACTAATTAGAGCGCCACAGCACAGACAAAGAGACACAGCAAAAGTGGCATGCAGTCCACAGCAGAACAGCAGCCATGAGTGGCAGGGGGCGGGTCCTTTTATAGAGCCGGAGCTCCAGGTGTAGGCCCGGGATTGGCCAGGTGTTTCGGGTTCCACCAATCAGCAGGAGGGGCTCCAGATGCCATCTTAAATTGATTCCTCCAATCACAGCATCACAGCAGGGGGTCTGTATATGGAGGCTTGCACACACACAGGGATCTAAGCAGATATGGCCAGAGGAGGATCTGGAGGCCTGTGGCCGTAACAACTAGTATAAGTCTATTGTCTACAAAACTGCTGTTTTTCTAATCAAGATATATATCAAAGTGTTGCAGAAATTGTGAAATGCAGTTAAAAATTGTATATTACACAAAACTGACTCTTGTGAGCGTTAAGCCATGCTATAATGATGTTGCCTCCTGAAAAAACATGTGGAATTTAGTTTTATTCACACATGTTTGACGCTACATTTATATGATGACGGTCTGAAGATAAGTGCATATGTATCGTTGCGTCTTCACTTTTTATTCCGCGTTTAGACGAGCGTTTTCGGGAGGAAATCTGCGCGCATACGGTGACGCAAAAGTGTGTGGAATTGAATTGGGTTTGCATGCCAGGCAGCGAGGTAGTGACACTGTGGTTAGATCTACTCACGTCGCGTTTACATCAGAGTTTTGCGTCTTGGACAGTGTAGACGGAAACTCTACGGTGGAGCTTATTCAACTTTTCCGCTCTGGAAGGTGGTTTCAGATTTTTGCATTTTTAACTCCCGTAAACGCCGTCACTGTCTAAAAGAAACACTTCAATAAAGTGTTTTGTCGTTTTTACCCGCAAGCGTTCTTGTGTAAACATGCCCTCAGACAACATTTTATTGTCTGTCTACATCAGATCTCCAAAGTCTGTTCCACCTTGTGATGTCATGAAGCGATAGTTTTCAAGTTAACAGCTACCTTTTATTTTTTCGTTTAGTAGAGATTTGCAGTTCCTGGTCTGAAATTATACAAATGATTCTAGTGAAGATGTATGGAGTTTAAAAACACAGTTGAGCACTTCCTGTATTACCACATGACATCACAAGGTGGAAGAGAGAGTTTCGTTTGAGAGAAGAACTCGGCCTAAATCTGCAGGGTTTGTGTGTTAAACGTGTGAATGAACCAAAACACAACTCCAGGTTTGTTTGTGATGATGAAACAACATTATAACAGAGATCAGAAAATAGTGTAATATGGGCCCTTTAACCAAAATCTTGTATATTTGTGTTGAAATTATCCAGATTCCTCAAGGCTGTGTTTGCTCCCAGCTTGTTTCACTCTTCATGATCCCCTCTGATCCCCACACAAACCCTGGTCTGAGCACATTCCAGGTTTTTCCTCCGGAGTCCACTGTCTCTCACACGCGGTCACACCCTCCTGCCCCGCTGAGAGGACGGCCATAACTCAGCCTTATGTGGGAAAAGCATTCTGGGAAATTCAACATATTTCAGTGTAGCAAGACACTTTAGATTAGAGTCTCATGCAAAAGATAATCAGCAGTGGTGCAAGTGTTTATAAAAATGGTCTGGGAATTTATTTAAAAAAAAGAAAAAGAAAAAATTTGAGGGGAAAAAAAAATAAAAAATCTGCCATCAATATATTTAAGATGTTAAGATTAAAGGTGCTGTTCATGATTTTTATTATTAAAAATGTGAAAAACAGCTGGTTCATTTTAAAGTTTGCAATGATCCAAAGTTATTCCTCAGTTACCTTATGCATTTGATGAGTTTATAAGCACTTTTCACGATTTCCAGAGTCCAAAGTGGCATTTTGCTGTCACTTTTGTTGCAACATCTAGCAAGCAAACTGCCCACTTCCTGATTTTCGAACAACGTTTTAGAAAAAATGGCTGTACTTTGGCAGACGATATAAATTTTGCTCAAGTATGTGTGGGGAAAAAATTGGTACAGGTCATTTTTAATACATTTATCTGTGTTGGTAGACTTTTTTTTTTTTTTTTTTTAAGACTTTAGACTTTTTCATTTAATTTCCACGCACACAGAGCTTGTTTGGCTCGTACAGCAAAGACACAGAACAACACAACACACATGGACACATTACAGTGCACTCAGCGGGCCTATTGTTCAAAAATGTAAAGGCCGAGGGCATCAGGCTTTTTGCCAAAGCTGGACCCTCCTGCACCTGAACGCCCTGGGGTACCTCGGGTGGTCGGGTGGGGTGAGGGCAGAGGGGTGAGGTCAGAGGGGTGAGGGCAGAGGGGTGAGGTCAGAGGGGTGAGGGCAGAGGGGTGAGGTCAGAGGGGTGAGGTCAGAGGGGTCAGAGGGGTGGGTCAGAGGGGCAGAGGTCAGAGGGGTGGTGAGGGCAGAGGGGTCAGAGGGGTGAGAGGGTCAGAGGGGTGGTGAGAGGTCAGAGGGGTGAGGTCAGAGGGTGAGGTCAGAGGGGTGGGTGAGGGCAGAGGGGTCAGAGGGGTGAGGTCAGAGGGGTGAGGTCAGAGGGGTGAGGTCAGAGGGGTGAGGTCAGAGGGGTGAGGGCAGAGGGGTGAGGGCAGAGGGGTGAGGGCAGAGATGGGTGAGGGCAGAGGGGTGAGGGCAGACGGGTGAGGGCAGAGGGGTGAGGGCAGAGGGGTGAGGGCAGACGGGTGAGGGTGAGGGCAGACGGGTGAGGGCAGAGGGGTGAGGTGTAGTGAGTGAGTGAGTGGAGTCCTGTTCTATGGAGAGTCCAATGGGGACTCCAAGGTTCGACTGCAAGTTGTAAACAGAAAGACAATTTTGACATTAGGATATTTCAGAGACAAAATGCCTTAAAATTTGTGACATAAATGACAGAGCTGGGAATCACAGGGTCCCTCATGATTCGATACGATCCTCAATACATGGCTCACGATACGGCGATAAACGCGATGCTCGATATATTACACATGATAGTCTGTGAAATATTGCTGTTTTTAAGAACCAAATACATTTTGGCAACAAGATTTCTTTGTTAAACCACTGTAATGCATCTATTTTAATCATGAAAGCAGTAAATATGCCAAGTGTATCGTTTAATCAAGTTACCTTCCACTAAATAAACAAAAACTGTTGTGCGGTTACAAAAGAAAATTGTTAAAAGATACCAAAAAATATTCTTGCCGATATATCGATACAGCAACACACAATATTGATACTATATCACCAAATTTAGTATCAAGATATATCCAGGGTCTTTTTCACTGACATAATTTCAGAACTTTTCCATGACTTTTTCATGACCTAAAGTGAATTTTCCATGACTTTACGGCACCTACATGTGTAATGATCAGACTTTTAGTGTTAAATATGAAATGTTAACTCTTTTCACTCACCTTATGGTTTGGGATTATAGTTTTTGAACATTCAAAATCCTGTCAGTGCATTTACTGTCGTCTCTTTTAAATAAAAGGCGCAGATGTTTAGAACTAATCAGAACAGCCCAATGAGAACTTCACTGAACGCTGGAGTTGCGTGAAAGAGATACTAAAATTCCATGACTTTTCCAGGATTTCCATGGCTGTGGTAACCCTGCAGATACGTTTTAGCAACAATATTTCTTTGTTAAACCACTGGAATACATCTATTTTAATCATCAAAACTGTGAACGTGCCAAGTGCGTCGCTTAAACAAGTTTTCTTCCAATAAATAAACTAAAACTTTTGTTAAGATTGTTAATTGTTAAGATACCAAAATATATTCTTGCTGATATATCGATACAGCAAGACATGATATCACTGTATCACCAATGTACTGTTTCAGTACATTTAGTATCAAGATATATTGATATTTTGGCTCACTCCTAATGGATATGCCCAATCAGTTTCATTATTTTATTTAGGTTTAGGAAAGCAAAAAGAATTCTGTGGCTTGTAACTTGGAATCTAAATCTAAATGAACAATGCTCCTTTATCCAGACTCATTTGTATAAACCTCTGTACTCTTTGATAAATCAAGTCATTTGCGTGTCTCTTATGGCTCTGTGATAGCTCTAATCACTGGGAGTTGTCTCTAAGCACGTACAGTATTTATTCAAACAATGCTGCAATTAAACATGGGGTCAAATTAGTACAGTGATGTCAGAGCACTAATTTACTCCATCCTCCTGTAATTTGTTCAGCTAATTCATTTCATTCATATATTTGAGCAAAACAGAGTATGTCTGCCCGTTTACAGATGTATTGTAAAAGGAACTCTTGAGGTCAAAATAAGCAGGGATGTAAAAATAACCGAATATCGTGATGTTGTGACGTCAAAAGTCTCATAATAATATTGTGGGTCATCACAGTATATCAAATCACAAGTGTCTTTGCTTAAATTCATTGTTGTGGTGCAGTAATAGCTACAAAAAAACAAATAGACTAGACATGTCAAACTGAGACCTGGGGGCCAAATTTAGCCCGTGATACAATTATATTTGGCCCGTCATATTAGATACTGCCCACCGGCTACAGATAAACTATAGACACATTATTTATTTAAAATGTTGTTATTGTTTTATATTCTGCTTGTTCTGGATTCAGTGTTTAAGCAAAACTATTATTAAACATTTATTTTAAAAAGAAAAGGTTTAACATTACATATCTCGAAAGAAGAGAAAACCTGCAGATGAATTTGAGTTTGACACCCCTGATATAGACCATGATCCTTTGCTATTTCAGTGCAGACTACATGAAGAAATAACTTAATTCTTTGTATTATAACTGGACCAAAGGCTTATCATGGCATCTTAAAAGGAAAAAGTTACATGCTCACAATTTTGTTAGGCTCTACAAAATATCGGAATAAATATCCTATTGTGAGATGCATATGGTTACAACAAATCTGCTGTGTACTGTCTGCATCTAACTACAGTATTACGTTCTGTGTTGGCAATGATTCCTGAGATCGAGGATTTAAAGCCAGAACAAAGAGAATAATGTTTGGTGAATTTCATCAAGGGGAAAGATGTTATTGTCCTTCTTCCTTCGGGATTTGAGAAAAGCTTAATATACCAATTAGCCCCGTTAGTGGTGCATTACATATGTCATGACCAAATAGCAGCGATTGGTTAAATAAACCCGCCTACTGTCAAGCGAACGAATTCTAATGTTGCGAAGTCAGACGGTTTCCACAAAGTGAAACCAGCTGATGAATTAGACTAATTCAGGATGGGACGAGACATAATTTCTACTAGACGAGACATGACACGAGATTCAACTCACGAGAATGAGACAAGACAAGATTTTGATATAATTTTTAATAAATGAATTTTGGTTGGTTTATTTCATTTTATAGTTTTGCTGTTATTGTAGCACTGATTTTTAGAATGACAGCTTCTCTGTATCCAAGGCAAATGTGAAAATATTTGTAAAAAAAAATCTCACAAGATAATTTTTTTGTGGCATTTTTGTCTCTTTTTGGCACGAGATCTTGTCCCATCCCTGATGAATATTGTGCTTACAAATGTCCAAAACATAACACAATGATCCACTGGTGTCATACTTTATAGCTGCATATCAGACACAAACACAGTAGGTCTGCTTTAAAACATACAATATACAAATAATGCCAATCTGTGCAAAAGCAAAGCAATAAAATGTCAAAAGAGACATTTTGCAATATTCTCCATGACGTTACATAATGCAATTTTAAGTTTTAATTATAAGGTTTTTAAAGGTTGAGGATCTCGTATTTGATCAGCTGATTGAAAAGATCCAAATTTAGATTAATTTCGCTCAAATACACGAACAAAGAAAATAGGTACAGGCCCTTCACACTTTTCTCTTGCTTCATCTGTCGCCTTCACTTCTTGTATTTTAACCTTCACTAATCAAGTCATAATTGTCTTCTATGTAAACACGCCCATGCACTTTGATGCCAATTAAATAAACAAACTGTCCACTTTGTATCCAGCGCTGTCTTTCCGTCACTCCCTTAATGATACCTGCACCGCTGTGTGTCGGCTCACGGCCAAGGAAGACTTTTCATTCTTTCTTTCTTTCTTTCTACGAAATGAATTTCCGTCTGTATTCACAAAATCACATGTTTGGCATATTTACAAAGCAGGATACTCGCTCGGTTTCCTGTTTTAGAACGAGTTGGGCTGTAATTGAAGTAGTTACAGGCAGCTGCAGTGGACTCCAAACCCGGGTCCGTTGCCAAAGCCTGAGGGAACGCCACTCACTGCAACACAATCTGACTTTTCTGGAACTGAAATGAAATGTGAAAATGATGCTGTGATTGTCAACTGGTGAGAGTGGACCAAAAAGCATAAACCAGATATAAAGCTTAGTATTTGATTTAGTTTTAAAAGCACAAAGTAAAGAATGGGAAATTAGTAGATTGACATGGATGCTTTCTCCATGTATGTGTGCAGAATTTGTCTTTTGTATAAGCAGCTTGAGGTCAATAGATGTCCATTGGGGACTGTCTCATCTAATTATAATACAGTTTACTGTCAGAGAATCAGAAACTGAGCGGTTAGAATGCTGTTTGTTGTTAGTATTACCGTGAAGTAAGCTCTGACCTTTGAAAGTTGTGAAAAGCACACAGTAGTGAATCAGGATGCTCAGAATGCAAGTGAGGAACACTGTTGGGCAAGTTACTTTAAAACTGTAATGCGTTATTGCAGTACTTTTAAGTCACTCTCGCCAAAATAACTGTGAAGATGCTGAACTTTTGCACCTTATATGGACTAAACCAGGACTACACCAGGACTAAACCAGAGCTGAACACGGACTGGACCAGAGCTGAACACGGACTGATCAGGACTGGATCAGGACTGAATCAGGACTGAACCAGGGCTGAACCAGGGCTGAACCAGGGCTGAACCAGGACTAAACCAGGACTAAACCAGGACTAAACCAGGACTAAACCAGGACTAAACCAGGACTAAACCAGAGCTGAACACGGACTGAACCAGAGCTGAACACGGACTGAACACGGACTGAACACGGACTGAACACGGACTGAACACGGACTGACACAGGACTGAACACGGACTGAACACGGACTGAACATCGGACTGAACACGGACTGAACCAGGACTGAACCAGGACTGAACCAGGACTGAACCAGGACTGAACCAGGACTGAACCAGGACTAAACCAGAGCTGAACCAGGAGTAAACAAGGTCTAAACCAGAACTGACCCAGGTCTAATCCAGGTCTAAACCAGGTCTAAACCAGAACTGACCCAGGACTAAACCAGGTCTAAACAAGGACCAAACCAAGACTAAACCAAGTCTTTGCTTGCGTTACCTGACGGTCTACGTGGGCGCGTCTCCGATGTTTCACCGCTGCTGATATTGTGGTAATTTTAGCAAATTTGTATGAATTAAAACCCACCACTTCAATCCAGGTTAAAAAAGCATAACACGCATTACTGACATTTGCACCGAGTAAAATATTACTATTTTTTTCCCCTTTAACGCCACATTACTGCGTTACAGCAAAAAGCAGTGCATTACTGTAATTTGTTACTTTTATAATGCGTTACTCCAAACACTGGTGAGGAATAACTCTGGACGACTACAAACTGATTAAAACAGACCTGGATATTAAACAGCTCCTGGGCCACATACAGCACTTTCGTTCACATTGTTTGTAAGGCTGCCTCACTTTTTCATTGCTTAATCATAACATAAACTCTTACCAGTGAGCAGCTCGTCAAAACAATCATACTTACTGCTTTTTTTTTAAAAAATAAAGAAATAGAAATAATATTATGCAGAATTGAGTTAAGCGTTTTGGACCGGCCCTTCACAATATTTTTCTTTTCTCATGTATAATTACCCTAACCAGGCTGGCACCACCTAGTGTCTCCACTCAATTTCATTTCTCTCCAGCAACTAGGTCAGAAATCAAAATACACTAGATGGTTCGCAAAAACCCCGGAAGTTTGAGTTTGGGCACCAGCCAATCAGCAAAGGGCCATATATTCTGTGTTGTCAACGATTCCAAAGATCGAGGATTTAAAGCTGGAATAAAGAGAATGTTTGGTGAATTTCATCAAGGGGAAAGACGTTATTGTCCTTATATATATATATACCAGTTAGCCCCGTTAGTGGTGCATTACATACGTCATGATCAAATAGCAGCACTTGGTTAAATTAAAAAAAGTGCCTACTGTCAAGTGAACGAATTCTAACGCTGTGAGGACGGTTTCTATGAAGTAAAACCGGCTGATGAATCAAGCTATAATTACCCTCCCCTGGTTTAAAATAAACTAGTTCTGTTTTTCACGATTTTAACACAGTAAAAATCAGGTACAGAGACTAAGTAAAGTAAGTGATGTGTTTCTAATGTATTTCTATTTTCTTTTCACAGCTGACTTTGGAGTTTCTGCAAAAAACAACAAAACTTTGCAAAGAAGAGATTCTTTCATTGGAACGCCGTATTGGTAAGACACACATTGCTTTTAAAGTCCTGTATTACATAAAACTGACTCATGTGAGCGTTTAAGTCATGTTTATAACGCTGTGTTACCTCATCTGTTTACATCATACATTAGTACTGCATTGATTGATTTAGATACTTCATTGCACAATTCTCAGATCGATTCAAAATGGATCCGAATCGATTTTTTAAACAGTATTTTATGATCACACTCAAGGCAATGCACACCCCGAGTAGAGATTGTCAATTCCAGATCTGAAATTACCCAATCATCAGGTATGTGATGTGACGAAGAAACAACATAACATAGATCAGAAAATGGAATTATTTTCAATCTACATGAGCATACTTGTGTGTAGACTGTAGACTGCACTGGATATGATCATTATTATAGTTGAGTTAACCATTGCCAGAACATGCTATTACTACCCTCCCTTCTCCAAAGAAACATGGTGGCCCCATTGCACAATAATAATAATAAAACAAAGTCCAGCTGAGTATAATATAAATACTTTTAGGGGTTTGAGGATTGCCTTGATTGGAAAACTGGCTCCGGACCAGGACTTGTGCAAACAGAACTCGAGCACATCCTGTTGACGCGTGCTGATTGACATGAGCTGGTGACAGATGTAAAACGATAGTGAAGGGTGTTGTGATTAATAATCGTGTTGCTTTCAAATTGCTGGTTACAAAAAGGTCACAACAGAACACATATGCCAAAATATCCATCAAGATAAATGCATTGGATTGTGCACTGTTTTTTTTTTTTTTTTTTTGTAAGATATAGTACTCAATTTTTTTAATTTTTTAAACATTTTTTCACTTTTAATACGTGAAAATCAGAAGTTGTCCATTGTAAAACCGTTTGCAGTAGTCCAGAGTTTCACCATTTTCGAAGACCAGAGCAGAACTAGTATGCTAACCGGACACTTCCTGATTCTCATATAACTTTTTATTAGATGGAGACACTATTATTTATTACACAGTTATGAGTAGAGCCCGACCGATATGGATTTTGCTGTGGCCGATATGAAACCGATATAATGGGGTTGGAGCTGCCGATATAATCGCCGATATATTTAGTGATGTAAAAATTAACTGTAAATGTTGAATTGTTTAAAAAACTTAGGTTTGGCTCTGGTGGATTTTAAATTGGGTTTATTTAGGCAACATTTATTGTTATTCTGCCTCTTTACATCATATTTACAGACAGTAGGTTGGCTTAATGGCATTTTTGCATCACATTCTAGACACTAGTGACGGGTATTCCAGTTCTTTTTAGAGAACCGGCTCTTTTTTTTTTCACTAAAAGCTGCTGATTCTTTTGGCTCCCAAGCGGCTCTTCAGATTGTCTTTGTCAGCGTCTTTTCTGTTTTGAGATGAATGTGTTTGCAGATGTTTTTTGGAGATGATAATTATTAAAAACATGCACAATTAGCAAAATCTTCCAGCAAAGGCAGTCCTGACCAAATTTTTGAGATGAGTCCTCAGGCACTCCGCCTCCTGCTGGGTTCCTCCATACCACTGAAGCATGGGTCAAATGCAAAGCGCCACGATAACGTAAAATAGTAAAACATACATTTAAAGGTCCCATATTACACAATTTTCTTTTCTGTTTTATAATGTTGTTTCCTCATATAAACATATAAACATACCCGAGGTTGTGTTTTCATTTAATTCACACATTTTTAACACACAAATCCTGCATATGTTGGCTGAGTTCTTCTCTCTCTTCTCTTTTGTGATGTCATGCGGTAATACAGAAAGTGCTCCACTGCGTTTTTAAACTTCATACCTTCACTAGAATCATTTGGGTCATTTCAGCTCTGGAAATCCCAATTTCTGAAAATAGAGAAAAGTCCTGCACACCGTCTTTCTTGCAAAATGTGAGATTTATTAGGACATATTAGGATATGTCCTAATTTTATTTTTTTTTAAGACAAGAATTACTATTGTGATTAGATCTGGGATTTATGTTTTAATACTGGGATTCTTTTTAAATTTCACATTTTAAACACTTTCAGAAAGATTGAAAAAAAAAAAAAAACTGAAACATGAACTGACAAACTGCATTTCAAAACTTGTTTGTACAGATCTACAAAAAAAACTACAAGGTTAGCAGTTTGTATGTAGTATAATACAGGATATTTTGTTTGTGGAAGAAATAATGGTACTTCAAAAATTAAATTACCACTTTTGCGATGTGTTAATTGCATCTATTCAAATTGTAATTCCAGTTCTATTATGATAAATCTCACAGGCCTGTAACCTTGCACCCTCTCCTCCTCACCATTTGTGTGGCCGTCTTTATTAGGACATATTAGGATACGTCCTAACAAATCTCACATTTTGCAAATAAGGCGATGTGCAGGATTTTTCTGTGTTCTTGGGTTGCGCTCTTTCCTCCAACACACCCGTCTCAAGTGACTGATGTGCAACGTTCTCATTCTTTTACAATCTTTAAAAGGGAGCTGCTAACTTTAAACTACCACTTCATGACATCACAAGGTGGAGCAGAGCATTTGGAGCTTTGGAGATGTAGACAGATTAATAATTCAGGATTACTCAAACATGTGTGAATGTAACAAAGCACAACTCCAGGTCTGTTTTTGATGAGGTAACATGACTTAAAAGCTCACATTTCGCGTAACATAAGACCTTTATAAGATTATTGTGTGATTAGTTAATCTTTAATTAAAACGTCTGTCTTATTGCTCTTGATAACTAAACACCACAAATCTTTTCTTCAGTAGCCTGTTATTATGACTGCTAACACTGCCTTATTTGTACTGTACTCTTGTTGTTATAAATGATAGACAAACTGAAGCACTTGGATGGACGCAGAACTTTCCACTGAGCGTTACGTAACGGTTGTTTTGGGATCTGGCCCGTGTCTTGTGTTCCAGGATGGCTCCGGAGGTGGTCATGTGCGAGACGATGAAGGATGCCCCGTACGACTATAAGGCTGATATCTGGTCCCTGGGCATCACTCTGATAGAACTCGCCCAGATTGAACCTCCGCACCACGAGCTCAACCCGATGAGAGTCCTGCTCAAGATCGCCAAGTCCGAGCCGCCGACGCTGGACTACCCGCACAAATGGTGAGGAGGAGAGGGCGCAAGGTTACAGGCCTGCAAGATTTATCCTAACTGAACTGATATTACAATCTGAGAAATCGCAAAAGTGGTAATTTAAAGTACAATTATTTCATCTAAAAATATATATCTTGGCTTACACTTCATTAAAACTGCTAACCCTGTAGTTTACTCGTAGATTTGTGCAAACATGTTCTGAAATGTGATTCTTGTTTTAGTTTGTCATTTCAGGTTTCAGTTTTTTCTTCATCAATCTTTCTGGAAGTGCTTAAAATGTAAAATTTTAACAGAATCCTAGTATTAAAACATAATTGGAAATCTAATCACTATCGTAACAAAAAAAAAAAAAAAAAAAAGTAATTAGGGATTATTATATTATTATTACCTTTACGATTATCAAATCATAAAAGTGGTAATTAAATTTAAAACTGCTGACCATGTTGTTTACTTGTAGATCTGTACAAACATGTTCTGAAATGTGATTTTTGTAATAGTTCAAATGTCAGTTCAAATTTGACATTGATTTTTGAACACTTCCAGAAAGACTGAAATCTGAACAGAATCCTAGTGTTAAAACATAAATCAAAGATCTAATCACAGTTGTAAAAACAAAAAACCCCAAAATGTAATTAGATGTAGGGATGTAACGATATCCAACTCTCTCGGTACGATATTATCACGATATGCATCTCACGGTACGATATTTATTGTGATATTTTGGAGAGGCTGATATTATTGTAGATAGGATACTTTTTTTTGCTTTTAAAATACCTTGACAAGATTTTGGTGTGAATTATTTCCGTCATAATCCCAAGAACTCAAGTAAAAACATATTTGTTCATTTTGTCTGCACTGAAATGAATCATGGGAAATGTAGTTCCTGATGTTTACCGGCTGTTGCTGCTATAAAACAATGCATTTAAGCAAAGGAACTTGTAATAATTCGATATATTTTGACAGCTCTCGATATTATTGTGAGTCTTTTGACAATACGATATCATGATATTTTGGTTATTGTTACATCCCTACTACCATGTTATAAGTGATAAAATGATTTCAAAATGCCAAATATATGGAAATAAAGTTATTGATTAACATCTCTTTTAATAATGTGGACAAGCTAATAAATGTTTGTAAAAGTATTATTGATCATTGTATAGCAAATTTTCTACAGTATTTGGAAGGGCACCTGATTTAAATATTGAAATCTCATTTGATGCACTATGTAACTTTTCGGTTGGAGGTTCGTCACCTGCTCGTTTCTATAGATACGTCATTTCTCTGCCTGGAATGTTCCACAGTATGACATTAAACAGCTCTACCTTACATTTATGCAATTACAGGTTGTTTTACTGCTCAAAAATATCTAGAAAACAGACATTCTGACTGTGAGCGGGGTCACCTCTCCACAGATCTGACTTGTAACTTGGTCTGGTTTGGTCTCCATGAAGATTTAATAGTGAAACGTTCCAGACTAAGCAGTAACATCTGACGGACCCTCCACCAGAAAAGTTACACAATGCTCCCTCCTTTCATTTTCACTCTGAATCCTAATATATTTCATTTATTCATCCCAGGTCATCAGAGTTCAACGATTTCTTGAGAAGATGTTTGGACAAAAACCCAGAGACCCGTCCCACCGCGGCCCAACTTCTGGAGGTATTTTATATGACTAATATGTTCTATCACACTTTGAATTGTATAATCTCTTCATGTTTCTTATCATGCGCTGATCCTTTTATGGTTCTATTTTGAGACTGGAGTATTGTGATGTGTGCCAGGGATGGGAGTGGTAACCTGGCAGTGGCTAAACACAAACAAGTCCATTAGTTCCAGCTGGCTGCTCCTAATAACTCGAAAATGAGCTACAAGTTTATATAATATCTGAAAATGTTAATGATTCATGAAGACGCTGCACCTGAGTTTTACTGTTTTACAAATGTGAAAAACAGAATGAGTTCATTTAAACACACTGCAGTGGTCCAAAGTTATGAAATCTGAGCTGCTTAATTATTCACTGTGACGAGTTTATAAGCACTTTTCACAACTTTGAGAGACGAGTTGCAGTAATAAGGTATTTAAAGTGATCAGATATGTTTGTAGCAAAGGGGAAATCCAATTCCGCCAACTGGGCAAAAAGTTTTTTATGGAATACGTTTTGCACCTCATCCAAGCTGCTTCTTCACTTCTGGCCAGATTGCTGCTGGACTCTGCCAGAACTGAAGAAGCGACTTGGATGAAATGCAAAACGCATTTGATCAAAAAATGTTTTGTCCAGTTGACAGAATTTAATTTCTTCTTTGCCATGGATCCTACCTGGACGACTGAGGGATTTCACAAACATCAGATACATTTATAGATAAGCTTTTTTCATCAAGACAAATACTGTTATGCATGAGGGAGAATGTTTAGTGATTTAATCTGACATTAAACGGTGTTTGACCAGAGCCGAGGTGAGGCTGGCTCTCACGCTCTGTCTCTGTCTGTGTGCGGGGGTGTGTCTCCATGAGTTAGCACATCTGTGGCCGCACATTTACTACAGAAATATGGACATAAGATTACATCAGATGGTGAAATCTCATTTAAAGAATCAGTAAAAAATGTGTTTCTTACATTAAAAAATTCTGTTGGATAGAATTTTCAACACATTTTTCAACTTTTCTTCACAAATTGCTTCTTGATTGGTGTAAAACTATCAGTTATAATCTCACTGAATTCAAGTCAAAACTAGAAAATCATAAAAATCGCTCATCCTCTGTGCGGAGGATCTGGGTTCAAGACCTCGATCCGTAATTTAAGATGCACTTAAAATCCTTTAATTTTCTCAAAAATCGACAGTGCGCCTTATAATCCCATGTGCCTTATATATTAATTCTAGTTGTGCTTACTGACCTTGAACTCATTTTCTGTTTTACACGGCGCTCAAAAATCTGTCAAAATGTTTTAATACGACTTTGGAAAGCTATGAAGCCGCACCGCTTGATGGATTGTTGGAGCATTACGGCTGCCGTAGTCAGGAGTCTTTTAGTTCGACAGAAGCTGAACCGCACCAGTGCACAAGGAGCGAGCTGTTTTTTCAGCGCTTATAGTTTATGCAAATTATCCATGTGGTTTAAGTTTTGTTTCTGTAAAATGTAAACAAATGTGCACAAAGCTGCGTTAAACACACTATTGCGCAATGTATATTTGAGTCGTCCTCATGGGAACAAAAAAAGCTAATTTAAATGATCCACCCACATTCACATTCATAATCCACGTTCACCAAGACAGGGAGGCAACGCCGGACGAATTACACCACGATCCATTTGATTCGCTTAATACGTGTTATAATCCAGTGCACCTTATGTATGAAAATAGACGAGAGAATTCAACATTATTGATATTGCACCTTTATAATCAAGTGCGCCTTATAGTCTGAAAAATACGGTATATGTTTGTAAAGAAAATAGAAGCAGCTTAGTGCCAAACAACATTTCTGAGCCAACTGCACTTTGCCTCACCAGCTGTAAACCTCACCGCACATCACTGAACTCCAGGTATGTTTTTGATGAGGAAACAACATTATCACATGACTCAAAGCTCACAAGACTCAATTTTGAGTAATATAGGACCTTTAAGTGAAAGACAGAGTTAATTTGAGACTTTTTTTTTCTTTTTTTCAGAATAAATTAATAAACAAATTGATATAAAACTGCGCTCTATCTCTCACATTGTATTATATCTAATCCTTTTCACATCACTCCATTGGATAAACTGAATGAACTTGGGTGTGGATCCAAATTTCTCTCTCGCATCTATTAAAATCCAGAGTTTCCTGTCTGTATCCCACAGCTGCGGCATGCCAACTATTTACATCCCCACCCATCGGCCAATCACGCGCCACGATCACAGAGGTCCCGGCGCCTCCGTCCAATTAGAACCCGAGGAGAGGAGATGAAAATCCTGCCGAGAATTCCGCATGTGTTGTCAGATGGAGTGTTAGAATTGGGTGCGGTTGTGATCGGGCACTATGGTTTTCAGAAGTGCTCGATACTGGGATGTTTTAGGAATGAGGAAATGTGAATTTATGTGGAATATTTCGCAAGATTTCTGTTTAAAGAAGGAAGGAAGTAGCATAGTTTAGGGATGAGTAGAAAGGACAGTGAATCACAGATGAGGGGAGTTTGTGTTTTGGGTGTTGTCGCATTAAAGGCTTAAGGGACTGAAACTGCGGCGATGAGTGTTGCAGTGGCTCGAGTGACACCGGGTTTAGTCCTGTCTGACACGGATGAATGCTGTTGTTGTGTCCTTGGGCAAGACATGTAACAGGCCTTGCCCCCAGTGTGTGTACATGGTGTGTGAACGCGCCTTGAATGTCATGAACGTGGAACCGGCACAATTCAAACGTGACAATTGTGTTTCAGATTCTAGTAATTGTAGTAATAGTAGCAGAAATGGTGTCTTGCCCAAGGACGCAACAGCATTCAGCGTTCATCTGTGGAGCCTGGAATCTCACCGCCGACCTGTGGGTCAGTGGATCTGATCGCGCAACCAATAACGTTTTACAGGATAAATGAGAGTGGGATTCGAACCAACCTTTGTATCAGTGGACAGACCAACTAAAAACTGATCTTCAAGCCCCATCAGCATCAGTAGTAGTCGCAGTACTGTAGTAGTCGCAGTACCGTAGTAGTCGCAGTACCGTAGTAGTCGCAGTACCGTAGTAGTCGCAGTATTATAATAGCAGTACTGTAGTAGCAGTACCATAGTAGTCACAGTACTGTAGTAGCAGAATTGTAGTAGCAGTACCATAGTGGTTGCAGTACTGTTGTAGCAGTACCGTAGTAGTCGTAGTACTGCTGTAGCAGTACCGTAGTAGTTGCAGTACTGTTGTAGCAGTACAGTAGTAGTCGCAGTACTAGTAGTCGCAGTACCCTAGTAGTCGCAGTACCCTAGTAGTCGCAGTACCGTAGTAGTCGCAGTACCGTAGTAGTCGCAGTACCGTAGTAGTCGCAGTACCGTAGTAGTCGCAGTACCCTAGTAGTCGCAGTACCCTAGTAGTCGCAGTACCCTAGTAGTCGCAGTACCCTAGTAGTCGCAGTACCCTAGTAGTCGCAGTACCGTAGTAGTCGCAGTACCGTAGTAGTCGCAGTACCCAAGTAGTCGCAGTACCCAAGTAGTCGCAGTACCCTAGTAGTCGCAGTACCCTAGTAGTCGCAGTACCCTAGTAGTCGCAGTACCGTAGTAGTCGCAGTACCGTAGTAGTCGCAGTACCCAAGTAGTCGCAGTACCCAGTAGTAGTCGCAGTACCGTAGTAGTCGCAGTACCTAGTAGCAGTACCTAGTAGTCGCAGTACCGTAGTAGTCGCAGTACCGTATTAGTCGCAGTACTGTAGTAGTCGCAGTATTATAATAGCAGTACTGTAGTAGCAGTACCGTAGTAGTCGCAGTACTGTTGTAGCAGTACCGTAGTAGTTGCAGTACTGTTGTAGCAGTACCGTAGTAGTTGCAGTACTGTTGTAGCAGTACAGTAGTAGTTGCAGTACCATAGTAGTCGCAGTACAGTAGTAGTGATTTGTACAGTAGTCGCAGTACAGGCATAATGGCAGAACAGTAGTAGTTGCAGTACTGCAGTAATCTTTGTACAGTAGTCGCAGTACAGTAGTACTCGCAGGACTAGTCACAGTAGTAGTCGCAGGACTAGTCACAGTACAGTAGTAGTTGCAGTACAATAGTCACAGTAGAGTGGTCACAGTAGTAGTAGCAGTACAGTAGTAGTAGCAGTACAGTAGTAGTTGCAGTACATTAGTAGTCACTAGAGGTGGGAGGAGACACCCACAAGGTGAAACATGGGATCAAGAGAATGAAATAAGACGAGAGATACTTGCGGCCTCATTTTTTTATTCCATATTTTTTTCTGTCTTTGTAACACTTAAAGCAGCAGTTGTAGTAACAGTAGTAGTAGTAGTAGTAGTAGTAGTAGTAGTAGTAGTAGCACTTGTAGTAACAGTAGCAGTAGTAGTAGTTGCATTAGTGAGTATTTGCGTCCCTTCCCATCTGTCCCACATGTGTGCTTTGTGGAATGCCTGCACAGATGACACAGGCTCTGGCTCAGTCCTGGGACCATGTGTACGACTGCTGAGGCCCCGCCCACTCAGTACTTTCTCAGGGTCTAGACTCGTACTGTTTATGAGGTTCAGTCTGGTCCATGTGCACGCTGGATGTTTTTCTATACGTCTGCTTTAGTGGAAATACTGAAAGGTCACATTACAGTAAGAAGCCACTGAAATAAACGCTTCCAGTTTGTTTGTTGATTTTTTTACTTAATTTATATTTAATTTATATTTAAAGGTCCTATATTACACATAAATTGAGTCTTGTGAGCCTGTTATCAGTTAAGTCCTGTTATAATGTTGTTATCTCATCAAAAAGATATAAAAAACATAGTTGTGTTTTGTTTCCTTCACTCACACATTTGAGTAACCCTGTGTTATTGGTCTGGCTACATCTCCAAAGTTCAAAATTCTCAGTTCCACTTTGTGATGTCATGAAGCTGTAGTTTTGAGATGCTACAGATTTTTTTTACACCACTTATGGCAACAAATGTGGCAAAAAGGCCCTCCAGAGGAAATACTTGGGGAAGAACCATCTCATCACCAACTGGAACAACAGAGTGAAGTAAAAATGAGGGTTTTCCTGTTGTGTTCACCTGCTCCCCCTGGACACTGCTGCGGTGCTGCAGGACACAGAGGAGGGACACTTTAGGCTCTTCTTCTCCTCAAACTGCCCTGACACAGATCTGCTGACAAAAACCTGACCAGTCCTTCTGTGAAACAGTGGTCATACCGTCTTAACAAAGCCTGATCTCGTCAGCTCTCAGAAACTAAGCAAAGCCTAGTCTGGTTAATACTTGGATGGGAGACCACTGGGAAAATCAGGAGCCACAGGTGGGCACCAGTGGCAAAAACTGTTGTTGTGTCCTTACGCAAGACACTTCAACCACATTACCTAGTATGAATGTGGCGTGTGTGTGAGTGATGGTGGTGGTCGGTGGGGCCAATGGTGCAGATTGGCAGCCTCGCTTCTGTCAGTCTGCCTCAGGGCAGCTGTGGCTACAGTAGTAGTTTACCACCACTGAGTGTTGAATGAATGAATAATGAACTGTGAAATGCCTTTGGGTGTCTTGAAAGGTGCTATACAAATGCAAGGATTAATTAATCAAAATGTACTAATTAATTAAATTGCACTGAGACTTTTGGCCGAGACACAAAGGCCCTTGAGAAGAACAGTGAAAATGTTGCTGGAAAACTGCAACAGTTTGCTGCAGCAAAACTTGAATTTCCCTCAGGATCAATAAAGTTTCTTTTCAAGTTAACAGCTCCTTTTATCTTTTGTTCAGTGAAAATGGGCAGTTCCAGGACTGAAATCGAGTGATTCTACTGAATGCGGCGTTTAAAAACTCAGTGGAGCACTTCGTGTATTACATCATGACATCACAAGGTGGAACAGAGTTTCTGTTTGAGAAAAGAACTGTAGTTCTTAATATGCAGGGACATGTGTAAATGAAACAAAACACAACTCCAGGAAACAACATTATAACATAGATCAGACAACCACATAATATGGGAACTTGAATTTATTTTATATTTACTTTTCAGATCTTGGCACTTTCTTTCAGTTGATGCATTATAGATGTAGGAGTCGTGCATTTTAGCAAATGACTTGGTTACATAATAAGGTCGAGCAATTTCTGTTTTAACCTCTCTGCTCCCTTGAATAATGCGTCATAAACTCCCCATGAACTCATTTCTGAAATATTTTCGTGACTTCTGAGTACAGCTTCATATATCTTGACACCATCATGCCTCGTGTTACTTTTAGTACATGGTTTTCTAATAGTGCTTTTTTGTTATATAAGTATAACCTTGTGGTTCACCCAAATAAAGGCATGTAGGTCCGTGAGGGAAGCCCAGTATCACGTTTTATTTATGCAATCTAAAATTACACTAGGACAGACTCGAGCCTTAACCTCAGTTTAACCCCAAACTGATTATAGGCTTTACCGGCAAACTACTGTATGTCTTAACCAGAAAAGAGCCATTTGGACTTTTGGAGAATGAAAGAAATATCCACATCATCAAATTTATGTTGGTCGATCCGATTATAAAAGTCTTGAAAAACATGAAAAAACAGAATTACGGTTTGCATTGTTTCAGTGGTGTTCCTCATTTGCCTCCTGCATTCAGAGCATCACCTAATCACTCACCACGATGAGTTTATAAGCCTCTTTCTCAACTTTCAGAGGCCAGAGCTGACTTTTGCTATTACGGTACTGCTAACAACAACAACTAGCATGCTAATGTGCACTACCTGATCATACTAGTACATCACAAATGAAAAAGTTCAGTATTTTTTGTCACTCATTTCAGAAAGGCAAACCTATTTATTATAGACTCATGAGAGCTCAGAGCTTATTGATTTTATTTATTTATTTTTACATTTTATGATTATGGTTTAAAGATAATGAAACACAAAAATTCAGTGTCTCAGAAAATTTTAATATTGTAAAAATAAAAAAAAGATGAATATTGCAAAGTCATGGTATCACACTTTATTCAGCTAATTAACTGCACTCGGATAAAGGCCCTTTAATGGTTTAAAGATCCATTAAACATCCTCCCGAAGCTTTACTCCACCTCGAAGCAAAATCTGAAAAAATCCTCCAGAGTGGGCTCAGGAGCGATGATTGATAACCAACCAACAGTCACAACAATCCAACACGGTAACTCGCCCAGCGTTGCCTCCCTATGTTGGTGACTGTGGTGTTGGGACTGCACAATGTGGGGACGGGCGGGTGGAATGATAAACTGCATGAGTGTGAAGGAAAATAAACAAATGATTAATGTATGACTATCCTATAATTTGTGCTGGATATTTTATTTGGCATTAATAAAAACATTTTAAGTAGCGTAAACTTGCAGACATGGTCTAATCTCACGCACATTTTAGACAATTCCTTTCCGCTTCTCCATATTTGATAGAGCTTAAAAAAGCAAACATCCCCATTTTGCAGGATTTGTGGGCAGGAGCGGGAATGAAAATTACAATTCTTTGCTGGTGGAGGCGGGAGCAGGTTTGAAAATTCCGCACAGGCTGAAAACTTGGTAAAACTTTGTAGTTTACCAAAATCATACTAAAACATTTTGACAGATTGTTGAGCGCCGTGCACCACATAAAATCAGTTTGAGGTCAGTAAACACGACCAGAATGAATACATAAGGCACACCAGATTATAAGGCGTGCTGTCGATTTTTGAGACAACTGAAGGGTTTTAAGTGCGCCTTATAGTCAGGCAAATACGGTACTTGATCCACCGCCTGATTTCAAACACTTTCCAATATAAGGCCATTTTTAGTGCCCAGTGTCGCACCATAACCCCTTGTACCGCAGTCCCTCTTCTCCCCATATTGTTCACGTTTAACCTTTTCACGCCAGCTGGAGCATGACAGACCCAAGCAGCAGGTTTAGTGGGTCAAAGGCAAATCCGAAACCGCGAGAAAACCGAAAAAGGGGAGCTCCACTCGTCCACAGCTTAATCCACAGCCCAGTAAGAAAACATGAGCAGATTTCACGGAGAGGCTGCACCAGAACTCATGTGGTTTGGGAAAGGGGAAAGGGCCCGCATCACCCTGTGAGGTCGAGGAACGAGAAGTATCCAAACTACTACTACTACTGCGGCAGCTGTGGTGTACTTTTAAACACAAGTACTGCTTCTTAGGTCTGGGTTTAGGATCCCTCATGTTTTATACGATCCACAATGGTCAGCTGCGATACGATATTGTCATCATATGGTGATACATGCGATAATCGATATATTGCACGATTGCTTTGTCTGAAATGTTTCACAGTATGACATTAAACCTTTCTATCTTCATGGAGACCAAACTACAACACTTTACAAGTCAGATCTGTGGAGAGGCGACCCCGCTCACAATTGGAATGCCTGTTTTTCTTGGTATTTTTGAGCTTTGAAACCACTTGTAATTTAATAAATGTAAAGTAGAACTGTTTAATGTCACACTGTGGAACATTCCAGGCAAACAAGCAGGTGATGGAATCTCAACCAAAAAGTTACACAGTGCACCTTTAAGAACCAAATACATTTTAGCAACAATATTTCTTTGTTAAACCATTTGAAATACATTTTTAAATAATCAAAACAGTTCATATGTCACTTGTATTGCTTAAATGAGTTTCCTTCCATTAAATAAGCAACACAATTATAATGCAGTCACAAAAAAAGCTAAAATATACCAAAAAATACTCTTGGCGATACAGCAGCCCATGATATTGATACTGTATCACCAAATTTAGTATCACGATATATTGATATTGAATGCAAACACGGGGTCGTTTTGTCTAGCCAGGCTAGTGCCACCTAGTGCTTCCGCTCAATTTCATTTCTCTCCAGCAACTAGGTCAGGAATCAAAATACAATAGACGTTTCGCAAAAACCCCGAAAGTGCAAGTTTGGGCACCAGCCAATCAGCGAAGAGTCATATATTCTGTGTTGTCAACGATTCCCGAGATTGAGGATTTAAAACTGGAACAAAGAGAATGTTTAGTGAATTTTATCAAGGGGAAAGACGTTATTGTCCTTCTTCCTACGGGATCCTACTTGGCCAATTTACATTATTAGTGTTCAGATAGTTTTTACACTCAGGTCGGTGTAAAAGAGTTTATGACCTGGGAGCTAAACATGTTCAAATCAAATATTGCTTTTACCGTATTTTCCGGGCTATTAAACACATTCTTAAGCGTCTAACCCCATCAAAAAACGACGCACAATCGAGAGCGCCCTATACACGAATCCACTCGGGTGTCCCAGCACGACTTCAGTAAACTACAAACGCACGCAGACACACACGGAGCAGACAGCGACCGCACAGCGAAACACACCCGCAGCCACACTCGCCACTCCACGCCGACGAGGAACGGAACGAAGGAAAGAACCAAAAAAAGCGAGTGCAATGTGCCGCTTCTAGACACGACTGAACAACTGAGTCACTGCGAACACGCCGACAATCCAGCGGTCCCAGACGGCACCCTCCCTACACGCCACAACTGAACAAAGCCCAGAGTCACCGTGAACGCGCCAAACAAAGTCCCACTGTCCCATCCAACTGTTGTGTTTCCTTTAAAGTCCGGTGCAGTTTATTTGTGAAAAAAGATTGAAAATAGACCATTCATGCGCCTTATAATCCAGAGCGCCTAATAGCCCAGAAAATACGGTACTAATAACAATTGTAATGCTTATTTATTATTGCTAAACATTGGGTATGGTGGCCAAGCTGTAATTTGGTGTTTTGGTTCTCAACATAATTATCCAATTATCAGAAAGGAAATGAGCCTCACACGCATCACTGATTTAGGTTGTCACGTTCAGTGCCTTCATCCAGTTGGTTTGCATTAGTAGAACGTTGTGCACTTTTACTTTGATATGGTTTAATGATTTATTTTGAACAATTGCATCAGTTCAATTGCAGTAAAATGTAACATTAGTCATAGTTTGAATGGGGGCAATTAGCAAATCGCATAGGATTTGGGTGCAACTTTTGAAGGACCTTGTATTTCTTTACACACAAAATCTCCTGTCTTATTCTAGATCAATTCTGTGATTCTTGTATTCGTCAGTTCAAATGTCAGTCTTTTTGTCAGTTCTTTTGGATGTGTTTAAAATGTGAACTTTGAACTCAATCCTGTTATTAAAGTGTGAATCACAAATCTCAATACCTTTTACCTCTTACAGTAGTATCAAGTTGTTTTTTTTTTACTGTATTTTTCCACATACACAGTGCAGCAGCGTTCACAGTAGCTCTTCCTTCTTCTCAGAATGTTCCATTGTCGTGCGGTTGACATCAGTGTAACTTTCGTAATGTTTGTTGTGCGTCTTAGTGTTGACGCTGGCGTATGTTGGATCAGGTTTCCCCAGTGAAAGTTTCCTGTAACTTTGCCAAACAAACCTCCTAGCAAAACAACTGACACAACAATGTTGTATGGCGGCAGAGTGGTTAGCTTTTACTGCCACACAGTGAGGAGGTCTTGGGTTTGGTCCCATGTGAAGCTCTTTCACTGCCTTGATGGGCAATAGGCTAATGGTCAAACAAGGAACTAAGGACTAAGGGCTTAAACTCAAGGTCTGGGGTCACAGTTGTATTTATTTATTTATTTATTGAAACTTTGTTAAAAACTGTAGCTTTTACAGTAAACTTTGAACCAGATCATTGTGATTGGTGAGGGTTGGAGGGGCTGATGATGGTCGGCTGCCTCGCTCCAGTCTGTGTGCGCAGGGCAGCTGTGGCTACAACAGTAGTGTACCAGTACTGTGGAGTGATTGATTTTTTATTACACAGCAGTACCTTAGTATTTTAAGATTCAAGGGTTTATTATCACTGTCACAAGCATCAATGAAATAGAATTTAGAGCTTTAGAAACAGTAGCACAGTTGCACTCTTAATCTTAAAGCTCTCCAGACCAGAAGTCTGAAGTTGGCTCTTCGCACAACCCCCAAGGATCTGATCTTCATCTGCCTTTTCCTCCTTAACCTGTTTGGCAGGGTTGAACCTGCTAGGGGTATAAACCCCCGCCGGCTGAGCTTTTGGAATCATTGAAAGATGCAAGCCCATCCACCATGACAAGAGTGTAAGAGTGCAAGACCGCATGAATGCAGTTCATAAAGGGCTAATACAATGCATAGAAGATAAACACATACGCTATTGTGAGGTGCTTTTAGCAGCAACACAACAACATAAAGACAGTGGTACACACAGCAGTATGTGGTGTAGATGAGTTGGATCAGTGCAGAGACTTCTTCAGGTATGGTGAAGTGGGAAGTGGAGTTTTGTATTATATTATTTTATATTTAATGTTGTGTTTTCTTGTCTTTGGCAGCATCCATTTGTGAACTCGGTGACTTCAAACCGTCCTCTGCGGGAGCTGGTGGCCGAGGCTAAAGCTGAAGTGATGGAGGAGATTGAACACAACAGCGAAGAAGGAGAGGAGGACGAGGCCATGGACCTGACTGTGGTATGGACACGGATTCACTTCACTGCAGTGTGTTAACAGAAAATACAAATAGGCCAGGTTGATACCAGTTTGCAATAGTATTCATTTATCTGTTCAAAAACACTCAGAGAATGGGCAGAGCAAGAAAAATAAATAAAATAAATTTAAAAAATCAGCATTCAATATTGGCATCTAATGGCAATATAGACGGACACTGATTAATCTGTATCCATATTGGCCAATACCGATACTGGAAGCGATACATCACCCTTCCCTATTTTTCAGAATGTTTGTTATAAATTATTTGGGGAAAAAAAAGACAACTGTCAAAAAACATTATAGTAAAATTATAATTAGAAAATGTAAACGAATGGGATTCTGTATACCAGCATGATGCATACATACAAGCTTTCATTGTTTCATTGCAGTTCAGAAATCCCCCTCAAACTTCCTATTCTTTTCATCACTCACTTTTTGACCCTTTGAACATATTTTTTGCTAAACAACTCCTTCCTGCCTGAGTGTGTGTACAGTCGCCATTCAAAAGTCCACTGAGGCTTTAATATTAGAAAGTGACACAGGTCTTAAACAGCCCTGAGCAAAAACAAAGGAGCCGGAATCCGAGCGTTCACCCCACCCACCTGCTGTTAAATATAGTGCCTGTTCCACAGCCGTGTGACTGGGCTCAGCTCTGCCTCCATACATCTGTATAGGGGATAATGGAGGGTTGTTTATGCCCGAGTCACGCCTTTGAACTTTGTGCTTCATGACATAACTCCTCTGATCATCCCCAGGGTTAGAAGGAAATTGAAATGAACCAAACTGTAAATATATGTTTACAAAATAATACAAATCGATATATATAGTTTAAAATCCTATCTATTCAATGTTAAAATAGACAAAATGTGAAGCAGTATTTATGTGCATTATCTCAACATGTAGGATACTATATTCATATCATTTTACAGTGTAGAAAGTGTCTATACACGATGGTAATGATGCACCCATCCAGACTTTTCTGTTCTTATCGATGTTAATACTTCTGCCGATATCAACCGATACCAGTGCAGAGACTGAAAATATAATTTATTTACTTTTACGATATCTTGGATCCATGAAAATGTACAATATCTGCACCAATATCTGATACCAGTATTGTATTGGTGCATCCCTACACAATAGGTTTTTAATTTTTACTTCTAAGTATTAATACAAACACGATGTAAGACGGTATTTGGTGTAATTCAGTTAAAAAATAAGGTGGAATTTGGTGAATTTGGGTCGTCATCATTATATCCCAAAGCCATAACACATTATACAAACATTTACCACACTTTCCATACTTTCCAAAATGTTTAAAATTTTGTAATAAACCTACTCTTGTCTTTATTTATTTAAAAGTTTCTCAGTTTTTTTACCTTTTTAAACAAGGAAAAACAAACTTGCATTTTCATACTCAAATTTTACCACTATAATCAAATCAGACACATTAAAAACTAGTGAATATACCATTACATAATCGCTCTTATTTCTTTTTATTTCTTATTTATTTATTTGTAAAGGGACAATTTGGTTAAACATTTGACATATTTGACCGCTGTTTTAAAGCTTTAGAAAATGCTGCCGGTGTTGAAAGTTCTCGTATATGAGCTGCACTGTATTCCATGTTTGAGCTGCTTGATAAGCAAAAGAGAGGTGTCCAAAAGCACTTTACCTAAACGGCACATGGCGATCACCTCTGGACCTGCTCTTGTTGTGTGATTTGAGTTTCAATTCCCAAACTCCTTTTCCAAAACACTCGAAGCAAATCTATTATTACACCAGACTGTCGATGTGAATGTCTGTGTCGATAGAATAATTTTAGAAGTAAAAACAACCTTGTATTTGAAGGATTTATGTCTCAGCAGCAGCAGTGAGTTGTATTTCCTGATAGAAAGCTCGGCAGCGGCGGACTGATATCACCTGGCACCTATCTTACCGGCAAAGTAAAAGTCCGCTGCTGCTGCTGAGAAAATAGTCCCTCAACATGCAATGATTCATGCGATGCAAGGTTAGTTTTATTTCAAACATTATTCTATCAACACAGACATTCACATGGACAGTCTGGTGTAATAATAGATTTGTTTCGGGTGTTTTGTGGAGTGGGTAAGACTGTTTTTAGTGACAGGCTAACTATGGCCATTGACATGCACTAGCCTAGCACCAGCGACCTCTGCAAATACAAGGACTGGATGGAATATTTTAAAAAGTGTCTCCACACGTCTCCAACACTCTGGCTCACTAGGAAAGAGAAAAAAAAAATTCCAGACTGTCCCTTTAAAAAGTTTATATACCAAAATCAAATCTGCGTATTTGTGTATATTTGTGTTGTCCCAATTTAGAAATGTGTATTTTTCAAGTATTCTACAATAATGATAATTTGTGGGCTTTTTGTCTAATACCTTAAGACAAACATGTCCAAAGTATGGCCTGGGGGCCAAATGCGGCCCTCAGACAAATTTTTCTTGGCCCTCAGGCTTCCAGGTGAATTGGCCCAAATTACCTTGCATCATTTAAAAAAAAAATTTTGCTGCAAGTTTTTTGAAAGTCTACCTTGATAAAGCCAATATTTAATATATCATCTGTGATTTTAAGGATCTTAGCATGAATAAAAACTGATGGCTCATTCTAACACATTCTAAACATGCACATATTTCAGTTATTCACTGTCCTGAGCACCAGTCTACGGCCCTCGATCGGCCCTCTGCTTCGTCTGTGTTCAGATATATGGCCCTTGATGAAAAAAGTTTGGACACCCCTGCCTTAAGAGCTTTTTTATCGATAGTTTCAGCTCATTTAAGAGTTTCGCTTGTCAGAGTCCAACTAGTAATGCAATAATTTAGGTCTGGCAAAATCATTCAAATTAAATACATAATTGCTTGCACATTTGTTGTTAGATTATTTCTGATACGATGAAAATTTGATTGGAAATTTGACTTTTCTTTTGACATGTGTTGTCTGAACGATAGTTGTGGGTCCCAGATACTTCACCTCATGGACCAGTTTCAGTTTTGTTCCAAGCACAAATACATCTCCGTCTGTATCCATGCCAGGTTTTTTTGAGACAAACATACCAACTGACTTAGAGATATTAAGATGTAACTGTGCATTTTGTAGCCAGTTTGCGACCTCTGACATAATGGCCCCTGCGCTTAAAAATGCAGCTCCAATTTCCTGTTGACTGAGAATAGCCGTAAATCTTCAGCGCAGACGGAGAAGTGCCTCTAAACCGTTAAGAAAGGAGCACCTGATCGTAAAATTGTCTGATGACTTAACTCAGCTGGAGCAAGTGAAGACATATTTGACACAGAAAACAGCCCGGCTCTTCTTCTGCTGTTTTGTGTCATATACGGTTCTCTGTGTGGAGGTTGTAATTACAGATCAAGGAGGAGACATCTTGGGAACTTTCTAGGCAAGATTTAGAACAACGTGTTTTTTTTTTTTTGTGTGTGTTTTGCCCTGAAGCACGCGAAGTAGAGCAGGCTGTAAAAGTAATGAATCATATTGTTTTGACTGAGGGATTTTTGAAAGGGAGTTTTAAGTTGTTTGTAATGATACGATGGGTTGATTTATGAACGGGATGAACCCTTAATTAAGAACCACAGCCCTGAGAAAAAGACGGTGATTTCGGTCGTCTAGAATCAAATTTCCAGCTTGTAGCGTAATTTATATATTTGAGGCTCAAATTGAAACTTTGAATGATAGTTTGACCTGACTGAAGAGTGGGAGTAAAGAGAGGCTTCTTTGTGTTTTTGATTTTTAGATTGTGATGCCAGACGGACAAGAGGGGGCAAGTTTTTTCTGTTGATTACGTTGTATTTTGCCATGAAATATCCAAATGAAAAATGCAAATATGTTTACCCTGATAATCAGCGGAGTAGTGGGGATTTTTTAAGTGGACTAAACCAGGAAGGAACCAGGACTGAACCGGGACTAAACCAGGACTAAACCAGGACTAAACCAGGACTAAATCAGGTCTAAATCAGATCTAAATCAGGTCTAAACCAGGTCTAAACCAGGACTCTCTAAACCAGGAAGGAACCAGGTCTACACCAGGACTAAACCAGGTCTACACCAGGACTAAACCAGGTCTACACCAGGACTAAACCAGGTCTACACCAGGACTAAACCAGGTCTACACCAGGACTGCGCTTAGCTCCATGGGGCACGGAACTCTGCGCCGGTCTACGCAGCACCTCCGGGCCCGTCCCAACACTCAGTCCTGGTTTAGTTCTGGTTTAAACCTGTTTTAGACCTGTTTTAGACGTGCTTTAGATGTGTTTTAGTCCTGGTTCGGTCCTGGTTCTGGTCTGGTTCTGCAGATATCATGAGCCAATGCAGGTTGTTTTCACCACTGATAATAGCTCCGGTTTGACATTTAAGTTGTAGCTGTTTTATATATATAAGGTAAAAGGTAGCTGTAAACTACATGACACTACATGACATCACAAGGTTGAACAGAGCATTTTGAGCTTTGGAGATGTAAACAGACTAATAATAAAGTGTTACTCAAACATGTAAATGAAACAAAACACAACCCCAGGTCTGTTTTTGATGAGGTAACAACATTATAACATTGCCTAACACTCACAAGAGTCAATTTTGCATAATATACAACCTTTAATTAATGAAATATTTGTAGAATGTTACGATGCCACCTTAAAGCAGTTGTATTAATGGATGTTACACAATTGAATTATGTTCTAAAATGTTTTTAAAAAGTTTTATGTGACCACATTATTGAATCAAATGTTATATGGGAAGCTTGGGTTAACCACAAAGCTGTTCCTGCCCTATAAGCATATTTTTACACATATTTACAGCACAGTACAGTAATATAGTGTTGTAGTACTCGAGACCGGCCTCGAGACTTTTTTTTGCGGTCTTGGTCTCGTCTTGGACTCAACCGAGCTTGGACTGTCTTTGTCTTTAAGGCACTTGGACTCAGTCTTGTCTTGGTCTTGAAGTCTGACACTCGACGAGTGAAAATAGATTTATAAAAACATTGATATATGTACCAAAATAACTGTAAAATACAAATAAATGTAGAAAAATTACAAAGATGGCCTCGATTTGGTCTCGCTGGACCGTGGTCTCAGTCTTGTCTCAGTCTCGGCCTTTAAAAGTCTTGGTCTTGTTTTGTCTCGGTCTTGACTACAACACTACAGTATTACATTACAGTATTTATTTATATATATATTATCTGTTTTTATTACCATAAATATTTGATATATATTTGTGAATCTGACCTGACTTTATGAACACCAGCAAGAAGAAGAAAGCGCTCTTTGTAAAATGGAGCATGTCCCAGTTTGTCAGGCCTGTTTCACACATGCACTGTCAGCTCTGTAATTATAATGTGTGTGATCAGATCTTCAAGCAGGAATCTGCACAGGCTGCATTCCTCTATCTTCTCTTATTATTTGTATTCTCATGTTTATCTAAGCAGGTCGGATGTTGGGAGATATTGTAAAACCACTTTTAGAAACATTCATATCAGAATGTTCTGCCAGAAGCTTTGACCTGGTCTTTGTTAGTTAAAAACTGAATGCAACTGTTTCTGTCCTGAACCGAAACTGCAATGTCAATGAAAAATACACTAGTATAATTTTTAAAACCACTTCTCTTTGTATAGTAATATTTTCTGCAGTCAAAATATTTGATCCCTCCTTTATAAAATCTACTATATATTTAAAAATACATATTTTGACTATATCTGTAGAAGAGGGTAACAAAAAACATATAGGTTTGTATTGTTTTCTTCTTTTAAACATTGTTTTTGCAACTCTTTAATGGTATGATCACAAAAAAGACAAAACAATGAATTACAATTTTTCTAACAAGTATTGTGATGATTAAAATGTAGGTTTCTGTTCAGATTGCACATTGAAAACCACTCGAGGAGCATCAACATTTGAGAGACTGAGATATGAAATGATAAAGTAATACAAGACTCACATCCGTTTGCAGAGATCTAAACTACAGATACAACAGTTTATGTCCATGAAAAGACTAGACATTATGCTATATGTGATCTATGCATCTAAAGAACTGCAGCCTTTGATTATTCTTTTATTATTTTCAGTTCATATTCAGTCTTCTCTCAAATATTGATGCTCCTGGAGTGGTTTAAAATGTGCTATCTGAACAGAATCTGAACAGAAATCTGCAAATCATCGCAATACTGTAATTGTAAATGTAATTGTAATTCATTTTTTTGTCTTTTTTTCATGATGATATTCATTAAAAAGAGTTGCAAAAACAGCGTATATCAGGACAGGACATTAAGCTAGATGCCTATACAACTAAATAATGCAGCTTTTGATGATTGCATCTACTCAGGTAGCAACTTTGATTAGATGAGAAGACAAAACGGTGGTACTTACTCCTCATTGTGTTTCTGTTTCCCGCCCACAGTCTCCAGGGAAAGAGCCGTGCCAGACCAGTCAGACGAGCCTGGAGGGGGAGCACTCCACAGCCTCCGCCAGTCCCACCACGCCCTCCCCCACCACGCCCCTCCCCACCCCCGCGCCCACCCCGGCCCCAAGGAAGGGCACGGGCGAGTCCGGCGCCCCGTCAGAGGATGGGGTCCCGGTCCCCATGCCGCGGATCAACGCACCCCACAAAGAGCCGGCGGAGGAGAGGGGCGGGGCTGAGGTTCTGTCCAACGGGGGTCTGCCTGGAGATGTTCTAATGGAGTCTGAGAAGTGTGAAAGCGAAGGGTCCACGAAAACGTCAAATTCAGATTCAGGGATTGAGGATGGGAAGAGCACGCCCACGTCTGAAGATAAGGTGAGAGAGATGATTTTAGGGTTTGTATCTATGACTTTCAGCTTTATAGAATATTTTGTATAAGATTGCTTTTTTCGTTTTGTTTTGTTTTGTTTTTTCACAATGTTTTTTATTCATTTTCAATGAAGAGATTTATAATTATACAGTAAATAGTGCAGCATATATGCAACAAATATACACATACATAGAAAATATGTAACATTTTAAGAAATCATAATAAAAATGTAAAAATACAAAATCAAAACATGTAAAAGAAATAAGCAAATTGTTGCACTTTAATTACACAATTATTGTTGCCTGAGAAAGTTAATTTGGGGTGTCAATATCTCTTCAAATTCTTGTCCTTTTCTTCTAATGTAGTACGGTATTGTTAATTGCTCTGGCAACTATACAAATACTTTGATCACTCAAAGTATGGATATTTTCTAAATCAGGGGTTCCCAAACTTTTTGATTCATACATTTATTAGCTTTATTTGGTTAAAAAAAAAAAAAAAAAAAGAATCAAAGAAAATCATGTGTACACACATTAGCTACTGGATTTACAGTGTTAAACCAAGGATTAAGACAAGGATTAAACCATGGATTAAACCAAGAATACGCTGCTCAAAGCTAACACATGTGTGAACTCACCCTTATGTACCAATTAGTTCTGTTTTTGGGGGACAGGCAGGGGTCAGCAGATACTTTATGAATGGAGCTTGTAAAATATGTTGGTAAATTAATAATTTAGTACTGAACAATAACAGTTAGTAGATCAGGACAAAAGTTTCTGTTCAAAACCACCATAGCAAGCATGAATTTGAATTTACATGTTTGTATTGTTGAAAAATCACATTTTGAACCCTACGTTATAACCTGGAGCAGTGGGAGGAGATAGGGGGTGGGTGAAAACGCTTGTGTCTTGAATGCAGGATTATACAGAGGCGGCAGTACCGTATTTTTTGGACTATAAGGTACACTTAAAATCCTTCATTTTTTTCAAAAATCAGTGTGCGCCTTTTAATCCAGTGCACCTTATGTATTAACTCTGGTTCTGTTTACTGACCTTGAACTGATTTTATGTGGTACATGGGGCTCAAAAATCTGTCATGGTTGTGTTTTAGTTTGATTTTTGGTAAACTAAGAAGCCGCAACGCTTGATGGATTGTTGGAGCATTACGGCTACTGTAGTCAGAAGCCTTGTGGAGTAAAGGGTGAAATATAGCTCTTTGTCAGCATTTATAACATCAAGGAAATTCTACAGAGAATATATGTCCATTCATTCAGATCTGCAAACTTATAATCTCTGAAAAGTTTCACATGAACCATCTCCAACGCAATAGAAGCACAGAACAGACTCAGCATCAGCAGAACATCCTCTGTCACAGAAAGAACACTCATATTCCACTGAGTCGTGTCCTTTAGTCCGACAGAAGCTGAACTGCATCAGCGGACAAGAAGCGAGCTGTTTTTTCAGCACTTATAGTTTATGCAGATTATGTGGTTTTAAATTTAATTTCTGTAAAATGTAAACAAATGTGCGCAAAGCTGCATTAAACACATTATTACTCAGTGTATATTTGAGTCCTCCTTGTAGGAAATAAAAAAAACTAACTTGAATTATCCACCCACATTCACATTCATAACACACATTCACCAAGACAGGGAGGCAACGGCGGAGAATTACGACATGATCTGCCAATGGATCGTGGACGCCTGGACTAAGGGATCAGTCCAGGTGTCCGTTTGTTTCACTTAATGCTCCTTACAATCCGGTGCACCTTATAGTTTGAAAAATAAGGGAGGTCAGTTGGTAGTGCGTAAATGTCAGTAATTGAGCGGTCAGATCAGATAGCGGTGCGACTCCAATGATTCCAGCTCCCACAGATGAATGCTGTTGTTGTGTCTTTGGGCAAGACACTTAACCCACCTTGCCCCCAGTGTCTGTATGTTTGTGTGAATGGGTGAGTGCTTCCTTGATGTCCTTTGAGCGCCTTGAAAGTGAAAAAGCGCTGTATAAAAATGTGACCACTTGCCATTTACCATCGATTAAACCTGAATCAATTGAAATAAAACTGAGAAGGTTTATGATGATGGAGCACCCAGTAAAATATATGATTTTACAGCTATATATGTCCTCTAAAAAGATAAATTCCCTTTACTGATCTGTTTTGGTTTGAAGGTTGTCGTGGAGACGCCAGAGAGCGAGCAGCCCCCCTCTCTACCCCAGGGCGAAGTGTCCGAGGAGCAGGTCAACCTCATCATCGACTCCCCCGGACCGGGCCGGACCAAGACCCAGGAGAAGAGGGACCCCCCGGTGTCCAACGGTTCTCTCCCGTCTGCCACCCCTCCCCCCTCCCCGGCTCAGGCCTCCATCCCCAGGACCAGCTCCACAAAATCCACCCCGGAGAGGAGGTCTGTCCGGAGTACTTCAGAGCCGGCGTCCCCTTACATCAACGGGGGCTTCAACAACTCCAGGGTCTCGTATCCTGGGAGTATAGTGTCCGAAAGCATGGACATGTCGATCAACAACAACATGATCATATCCAGGGTGAGTCCAAGTTATACTTAAAAACGTGAAAACCATAATTACTTTATTTAAATTTTAAGCTGTTATTTCTCACTTTTTAAAAACATATTCTGAGTGTTTTTTATTCACCACAAAGAGTTTATGAGCACTTTTCACATTTTGTTGTTGTTTTATCATGGACTGTATAAAGAAATGGAATAAGGGAATGCGACATCTCCCATAGCGTTTGTCCAGTCAAATGAAGCTCATCGAGGCTCGCAGTTATGGTGTTACAAAATAGCAAAATAAAAAACCTCAGGATCATGTAGAGAAGGTTAATATGAACATTTTAAGACCAGAAATAAGGACTCTGACAGCAGTAGTTACAGTACAAAGTGAATTGGAGCCAGAGTCGATTGAGTATTTGGAACACAGTGACTAGCAGGTTAGCTATGTCCACTGATACATACTGTACAGTCTATGTGTTTTATTACGGAACAGACAAATAAAGTTCCATTCTATTCTTTCAGAGGTCACAACATTAGCATGCTAAAAATGTACCCAGACTACTTCCTGGTTTGTGGACCTGGCTGTCTCATTTTGACCCCAACCTGTTTTGACCATACACCTGTACTGGCGCAGAACACATTTTACTTTTATTACATGAACACATACAGCTGCTTTAAAGGTTGTATAGAGGATTTTTTTAAGGAAAGAGAAATCCAGCGTGACACCACCTTCCTCCTCCACAGGTCCCTCTAGAAATAATTTAGAGACCGACACCTCAGTTTTTAGAGCCTTCGTCTGCTTCAGTCGCGCAGTCACTGAAAGGAATCTCCAAGAATCACCTCAGTTTGTCTTAGCTCCTTTTCCCCTTCTCTTCTTCTTTCAGCGACCTCAAAAACGGACTTTCTTTTGCGGCGAACCGGTCGTGGATTCTCGTCCGACATTGCAACAAACTTTATGCGAACTGCGAGAGAGCCACAATTAGAAAAAGCCTCTAAGAACTGCTGCATAGTTACCTTAGAAACGTAGGGAGTTTGATTGACAACCTAACAGCCAATAGAAAATGAGGCAGCCTCGTTTTCTATTGGCTGATGTTTATCTGGCCTCAACACGTCCACAGTTGATAGATTTTCTTTCTTTCTTTTTTTTGGTCATCATAATTACAAAGCTGCTGCGTCTCTGTAATGGTATTTTAAACTTTCATTGACAATTTGAAACAAACAAAAAAATCCTCCATACAACCTTTAAGTATTTAAATAGTTCTTGTGTTGTGTTTGATCATAGCCCTGATAACGATTATTCAAATTTCAAATAATCGAACCTGTTCCTGCTTGTTTCCAGAGAAATGTTGTTCCTTTGACTATAATCATAGCCTGGATATATAAATGGATATAGTTAACCTTCTAGCTGCCATGTTCCAAATAGGAAATGAGCTGGGGTAATTCTCTTTTGAATTTAAAAAAAATTAAATAAAAGAAAAAACGCACAGTTCTGACCAATCAGAGCTCAGAGCGGGCCTACGCTAACTCTTACAAAGCTGACTTTTAGGCACTTTGACGATTTAAAAAATGTTAAAGTTCATATTGTAAAAATACAGAAGAATCCCAAAATCTAACCTTTATGGAAGCTGTCGAGGCCCTGTCAGCCAAACATGGGCCGTTTGATTTCACAAAAAGGGCAGTACCTGGAGCTTCTTATCCAGTTCTTATAATAGATCCATGCACAAAACACATCTATCTCCATGGACATTGGGTGGATGTTCTTAAGTATGGTTTTAAATGTCTTTTTCCGAAATTATACAGCTGACTTTCCACCTCCAGAAAGTTACATAATCGCACTTTTTTGATGCCAGTAAACATTTCTATAAATTCTTGACCTCTTTGTTGACCTCACACTTCCCTTTTTGCGTGTCCTACAGTTTGATATTTTTGTTGTGTGGAGACGCCTGGGCAGTTTGTCATGGCACTTCCCCTTCTCTGGACCCCTCCTCGGAAAAAAACACTCTTAATTCCTGGGCAGCGTAGGAACTGAAAGTGCATTGTGTTGTGTTTGGAGCGTGTGGGAGTGGACCGTCCAAAACAGAGCTGTGACTGTGTCCCATTAGAAGAGTCTATTCACTTTGGGTGGATCCACACAAGAGATACTGACTGCTTATTGATTTCAGGCTGCCAATTTCACGGTCATAAAAAGGCCATTTCATATTTATTATTTAGTGCCTGAGGACACGGTAGCTTTATGAGAGACGATATCGAATTTCCAACATAACAAGTCCTATTTCTTTTAACAATATTTCCTCGGCAAAAAGTCCATACACTCAATAGATTTGTTGACATGATACTGGAATTAAGTAATCCCACTCCCAGGAAAGGAATGAGAGCAGTACTAGTTGATGTCGTTGCAGGAGCAGTAGTAGTAGTAGCACTAGCAGTAGGTTTTTGTAGTAATATTAGTAGCAGTAATAGTAGTGTAGAAGGGTTTTGCAGTATTAGTAGTATAAGTATCTGTAATAGTAGTAGTAGTAGTTGTAGTAGTTGTTGTAGTAGTAGTAGTTGCAGTTTTAGTTGTAGTAGTTGTTGTAGTAGTAGTTGTAGTAGTAGTGGTTGTGGTTGTTGCAGTTGTAGTTGATGCAGTAGCAGTAATAGTAGTTGTAGTAATAGTAGTTATAGTAGTAGTTGATGCAGTAGTATTAGTAATACTAGTTGTAGTTGTAGTTGTAGTTGATGCAGTAGTAGTTGATGCAGTAGTATTAGTAATACTAGTTGTAGTTGTTGTAGTTGATGCAGTAGTAGTAGTAATAGTAGTTGTAGTTCTTGTAGTTGTAGTTGATGTAGTAGTTGATGCAGTAGTAGTAGTACTAGTAGTTGTAGTAGTTGTAGTTGATGCAGTAGTAGTAGTAGTTGTAGTTGTTGGAGTTGTAGTTGATGCTCTAGTAGTAATATTAGTTGTAGTAATAGTAGTCATAGTAGCTGTAGTTGGTGCAGTAGTAGTATTGGTAGTTGTAGTAGTTGTAGTAGTTGTAGTAGTTGTAGTATTAATTGTAGTTGTAGTAGTAGTAATAGTAGTTGTAGTAGTAGTAATAGTAGTTGTAGTTGTTGCAGTTGTAGTTGATGCTGTAGTAGTAATATTAGTTGTAGTAATAGTAGTTATAGTAGCTGTAGCTGATGCAGTAGTAGTTGTAGTATTAGTAGTAATAGTAGTTGTAGTAGTAATAGTAATACGAGTTGTAGTTATAGCAGTTCTAGTTGATGCAGTAGTCGTAGTCTTAATAGCAATAATAGTTTTAGTAGTAATAGTAGTTGTAGCAGTTGCAGTTGTAGCTGTAGTTGATGCAGTAGTAGCAGTAGTAGTAGTAGCAGTTATTGTCATCACAGTAGTTAAAGTACCAATAGTCGTACATTTCAGTGTCTCCTTTCCTTGTCCCGAGTGAAAAACAGTGTTCTGGTGGTGGTGGTTCATGTTTGGAAGGACAGAGTGAGGTCACAAGGGCAAATATGCAGCAAATATGCAGCAGCAGCAGCAGCAGCAGCAGCGTCTCGAGCCTGTGTCCCTGTGTGTGGGCACCGGCAGCTCTGTGTCCATCATGCTGTTGTGTGCCTCTATTGTCTTGTGTTGACCTGCGGAGGTTTATGGAGACAGTGTCATGGAAATGCTGTTATTATGAAGGGAGAGAATTTTCCAGAACACTTTCTTCTACAGGAAACTCACCTAGAACAATGCACTGGTCTTATTGACAATGTACTTTTACCATGGGTTTATATACAGCTATTCAGTGTAAAGGAAGTAGACATGATGAATGAATCTGAATGAAGAGTGTCCACATACTGTATATACCACACCAGAAGGGGCTACTACTGCTACTACTACTGCTACTCATACTGCGACTGATACTCCGGATATTACTGATATTACTGATATTGATGTTAGTGATCTTCTACTGCTACTACTGCTACGACCTACTATTACTACTTCTACTACTATATCTGCTACTGCTGCTGCTACTACTGCTTTTAGTACTACTGCTACTACTACTGCGACTACTACTGCGACTGATACTACGGATATTACTGATATTAGTGATCTTCTACTGCTACTACTGCTGGTATGTCTACTACTGATGCTATTACTACTACTGCTGCTACCTACTATTACTGCTTCTACTACTATATCTGCTACTGCTGCTGCTACTACTGATATTACTGCTACTGCTACTGCTTTTACTACTACTGCTACTACTACTGCGACTACTACTGCGACTGATACTACGGATATTACTGATATTAGTGATCTTCTACTGCTACTACTGCTGGTATGTCTACTACTGATGCTATTACTACTACTGCTGCTACCTACTATTACTGCTTCTACTACTATATCTGCTACTGCTGCTGCTACTACTGATATTACTGCTACTGCTACTGCTTTTACTACTACTACTACTACTACTACTGCTACTACTACTGCTACTGCTATAACTGCTACTAGTACCAGTACTACTACTACTGCTGCTACTGCTACTACTACTACTGCTATTAGTACGACTACTACTGTCTGTTACTGCTGCTGCTGATATTGCTGATACTACTACTACTGCTGCTGCTGCTGCTGCTACTCCTGCTACTACTGATATTACTTAAACTACTACTCCTATTACTACTGCTGCTATGTCTGGTACTGCTTTTGCTTCTACTGCTACTACTGCTACTACTGCTACTACTGCTACTACTGCTACTACTGCTACTACTGATACTACTGATACTACTGATACTACTGATACTACTACATTCATGCATACATACACACACACACTAATGGGGACAGCAGTGTAAAAGTGGGATTAAAGGCCAGTTTAAACAGACCGGGACTAGAACAGGAACAGGATCAAACAAGTGCACATCAGGACTATACTAGGCTCACCAGTTGTAAACACATAATTAATATACCAGAACAGAATTTGGCTAAAACTATATTTCTGCCGTACACCTTAATGATGCTGAATTTTTATACAGGAAAATATTTTTACAGATGAATCAGGCCTGACTCATAACTTCCTGTTCTGCGGCAACAGAGAGACAAGATTCACATCAAGAGCAGCTACAGTTACAAACCACTACAATGCACACACGCACACACACACACACACACACACACACACACACACACACACCGTTAACAGTCTGTTCCGCCCTGATGTAGACTTGGTTTGATCTTATCCTGGTCTAGTCTACGTTTGGTTCCGGGTTTAGTCCACTTTACCCCCAGCACGATCTAGTTTTGAAAAAGTTTAACAAACTGGACTAAAATTTAAATACTTAACCTAGTAGTACTGAATTTGGATTAAATGTGTACCAAACGATGACTACAACTGGACTACAACCAAACTACAATCAAACTACAATGGGACTACAACTGGGATAAAATGGGACTACAACTGAACTACAACGGGACTTCAAATAGACTGCAACGGGACTTCAAATAGACTACAACGGGACTTCAAATAGACTGCAACGGGACTTCAAATAGACTACAACGGGACTTCAAATAGACTACAACGGGACTTCAAATAGACTGCAACGGGACTTCAAATAGACTGCAACGGGACTTCAAATAGACTACAACGGGACTTCAAATAGACTACAACGGGACTACAAATAGACTACAACGGGACTACAAATAGACTACAACGGGACTTCAAATAGACTACAACGGGACTTCAAATAGACTACAACGGGACTTCAAATAGACTGCAACGGGACTTCAAATAGACTACAACGGGACTTCAAATAGACTACAACGGGACTTCAAAAACTAGACTACAACGGGACTTCAAATAGACTACAACGGGACTTCAAATAGACTACAACGGGACTTCAAATAGACTACAACGGGACTACAAATAGACTACAACGGGACTACAAATAGACTTCAATGGGACTACAACTGGGCTACAAAGGAACTACAACGGGACTACAACAGGACTACAACTGAACTATAATGGGACTAAAAATGGGACTACAACGGGATGACAACTAAACTACAATGGGACTATAACTGGACTGCAACAGGACAACAGCGGGACTACAGCGGGACTACAGCGGGACTACAGCGGGACTACAGCGGGACTACAAGCTGGACTACAGCTGGACCACAACTGGACCACAATTGGACTACAACCGAATTAAAACTGAACTACAACCAGACCACAACTGAACTACAACGAGACTTCAATGGGACTACAACGGGACAACAACTGGGCTACAAAGGAACTACAGCTGAACTACAATGGGAATACAACGGGAATACAGCTAGACTAAAAGAGTACATAGCCTGGACTCTATTTCAACACTATGATGATTTTGATACCCAAATACTGAGTTTAGAAGCTCTTTTTTAGACACCATTGTACATTTCAACACATAATAGTACTAGTTTCTTTTTAAAAATATCCAGTTATGTGTTTTTTTTTTGTTTTTTTTTTTAAGAGTATCTGGTATCGATAATTTTCTGATTTTCTTTACTTTTGACAAACCTAAAGCAGCAAGGCCTCAAACTGAAAACACAACACCTTGTGATACAGTAATACAGGAAGTGCTCCACTGTGTTTTTAAACTCCATGAACCTTCACTAGATTCATTTGGATAATTTCAGTCCTGGATTTTTCCATTATTACTAAAGTAAAGAGTAAAGGAGTTCATCGTTTCATGACTAATAATGCAGGATTACTCAAACATGTGTGAATGAAACAAAACACAACTCTGGACATGTTTTTGATGAAGTAGCAAAGTTTTAGCGTGACTTACAGCTCACGTGACTCAATGTTGTGCAATATCGGACATTTAAGTCCAAACCCAGATTTAACAAGGTCTCTAAACAAGATCTAAAAGAGAACTAAACCACATTTACCGCTGCACATATACAGCTGCATTTGAGATTGCACTAGTGTTTAAAATAAAGTACAAATGGCTATAGAAGAACCAGCGTGTAGTGATGAGTTGTAGTGTCAGTGTTCATGAATGGCAGGAAGTGGACTCATTCATTCAGTGTCGTACAAAAATAAACACACAGTCACTGAAAACACCGGTGTTGAGACAAAAAAAAAGAGGTTGTTTGGTCTGGACTTCATCACTGGTGTTTGCTCAGCTGTAGAGACCTTAAAGGAAGCTCCATGTGACGACACTGTAGCCCATCACCTACTTTCCTCTGTCTCCACAAAATAAGGAAGTGACGACTAATGGGTCTCTTCGATCCAAATTCAAATCCACTTTAGTTCTGTCGTGCATTTTTCCAAAGTGATGCGCATATTACAATAACATTAAAAACAACAAAACAAAAGACCTTAAAAAATAATAGAAGGTATAGACGGTCAATGTTGCCAGTCCTAAAACACTAAAAAAAGTAAAGTAAAAGAAAAGAAAACCCATAAAATAGCAATAAATAAATAAAATCAATCAAATAATATAAGAAATGTAATAAAATAAATGAAAAAAACCAAACAAACCAAGGACAGCACAACTCATGCGTTCTTAAAAGCCAGAGAGTTACTTTTTTATTTAGTCAACAATTTATTTTATTGTAATTGTGTGGATTTATTTGACCACATGAGAATTACGTGAGATTACATGGAGTGAGTTTGTGGCAGTTTTTGGAAGTGACTGGGTACTTCATTCTGACTTTTTACCTACAGTGTTGTTTTTGATGCAATAGCTCAGTTGGTAGTGTTTGTCCACTGATCCAGGGTTTAGCGGTTCAAATCCCGCTCTTGAGAGAAACCTCAGCGGTTGAGCGTCAGATCCACTGACACACTTGTTGACGGTCTGAGTCCAGCCCTTGGAAGGTCGGAAAGTGACTACTGTATTTTCCGAGCTATAGGGTACGCTCATAAAAGTCCAACCCCATCAAAAAACGACTGCGCACCCCACAATCCAGAGCGCCCTATACACGAATCCACTCGGGTGTCCCAGCATGACTTCAGTAAACTACAAATTTCGCACCACCTGCAGAACAGCGACCGCACAGCGAGAAACACCCACAGACACACTCATCACTCCACATCGACGAGGAACGGAACAGAGGAACGAACCGAAAAAGCGAGTGCAATGTGCCGCTTCTAGACACAACTGAACAACTGAGTCACTGCGAACACACCGACAATCCAGCGGTCCCAGACAGCACCCTCCCTACACGCCACAACTGAACAAAACCCAGAGTCACCGTGAACGCGCCAAACAAAGTCCGACTGAGCCATCCAACTGTTGTTTCCTTTAAAGTCCGGTGCGGTGTATTTGTGAAAAAAGTTCGAAAGTAGACCATTCTATGACAGTGCGCCTTATAATTCAGAGGGCTTAATAGTGCAGAAAATACGGTATTTGCCAAAGATATTCTTTTTTGTCAACATTACCCTCCCCAATGTAAAGGCATAGCTTTAACAATAGGAATAGGAATACAGATTTATATTGGAAGCCTGCAACACTGTAGTTTAAACCGCAATGCTCTGAATATATGATTGTTAGCTTTTCTTTAAAATATTAACAAAATTATGATTTCAAAGCTTGAATCTGTAATTTGGGCTCTCTTATGGTTTTCAGATTCTAGTAAATTAAAAAGTAAATTACCATCATTTCCAGACTATAAGCCACTACTTTGAACCCTGCGGCCTATACAACGGGGTGCCTAATATATGGACGGATTATTTGTTTCATTCATATAAACGGTCTATGGTTTGGCAACACAGCGGAAATGCGCGCAGCCTGAGTGCAGAAAACGCCTCTGTCTGTGCGGGTAACACATAGAACATAGGTAAATAAGAAGGTGCAGCGTTTGCAAGCAATGTTATCAGCGCACTCAAACAGTTTATCGCCGTGTGATAAAATAAGTTCTGATGCTAAATAAACATTAGTGAGGGGATACGTCTTACCCATTTGTGTAAATGACGAGAAGAAGAAACGTCTCAAACTTCAGTAGCCGAACATCCACTCATACCTGATTGATACAGCAATCCCCGACCCCGGGAGAACCTGAAATCTGCAGAAATCCTCCAAGACACTGACACGATACAGACAGAACAGACTCTTTCTGCAGGAGACATGTGCACTAGAGCACAGGGAGAGACGCACCGAGGAAGATGCTGTTTGATTGTGTTTTGAGCAGTTATTTTTCGCTCATGGAAAACACATGAAGAAATGCAGACGATTTGATGATGGCAGCGATTGATGTGTCTGTAGAAGAAGTAAACAGAGCTGCTGCACGTGAGCTCAGCATCAGTTAGTCGATGGTGAGATTTTGGCGACGGCAGCGTGACGAACTGACTCAACGCAAAAAGACGATAAAAGCTTTCGGAGTCGATAAAAGCAGACGGCCCGAACTTGAAAACGTTCTTGAAGATGTGGACACCTGCAGCTTATATTCAGGTTCATGTACAATTTAAAAATTTAGTTAAAATTTTGTGCAGAAAGAACAAAAATGTGGCTGTTTGCTGCAGGTGTTCTAATCAGTAGGAGCAAGTAGAGGGTGCTCTTGGAAAAAGGATCAAAACTCAAACACAACGGATTCCAGGCACTCCAAAAAAGTAGAAAAAGTTAACACATCGCACGAGGAAAAATGTAGTTAAAAGGCCTCTATTTAAAAGGCCAAAGCCAACATGTTTCGACCTTAACTCAATTAAGCCCTGATGAAGACCAGATAAGGTTGAAACATGTTGGCTTTGGCCATTTAAATAGAGGCCTTTTAACTACATTTTTCCTCGTGCGATGTGTTAACTTTTTCTACTTTTTTGGAGTGCCTGGAATCCGTTGTGTTTTAGTTAAAATTTTGTTGATGCGGCGTATATTCAGGGACGCTTAAAAGTCCAGAAATTACAGTAAAAAATGTTGAACCTTGTCATTTTGATTAGTGACTAGACCCAAGAACTGATTGTATGACAAAGAAAATCTGCATTTCAACAATATTCACTTTAGCTGTATTAAATAATATTGGCCTATAGAATCCTGGAATGTCTTCTCAAACCCAAACAAATAACCCTAACAAATACCAATTCTATCGTTCTTGTTAGACATATCACAATGCATTACTTATTATGTGACTGTGACTATAAATCAGACATCACACTGTTGCACAACCCGCACAGGAAATGCAAGTGTGTTCAAGGGTTACCAATCACTCAACACAACTGTACTTGTCACATATGGGACTTTGACACACAAGCTCTCAGTCCTGTGCTCCAGTCATCAGTCTGTGGTCAATGATTCATGATTCTTTAGTACGTACAATTCTAAACGTTTAACAGTTACATTGTCCATTAACTTATGTAACACGCACTGACTTAAAGGGCGTGTGTTATGTTATTCTCTGGTGTAATGTAGTTTCCTCACCTAAACTTATCTGGAGTTGTGTTTTGTTTCATTCACACATGTTTAACACACAAACCCTGCAGATTTAGACTGAGATCTTCTCTCAAACAGAAACATGTGATGTCCTGTGGTAATACGGGACGTTCTCCACTGTGTTTTTAAACTTTACATATATTCACTAGAATAGTCTGGATGATTTCAAACCTAGAATTGCCCATTTTTAGCTGTTAACCTAAAAACTACCACTACATGACATCACAAGTTGTAATAGAGCATTTTGAGCTTTGGAGATGTAGAGAGACTAATAATAAAGGATTACTCAAACATGTAAATGAAACAAAACACAACTCCAGGTCTGTTTTTGAGGAGGTAACAGCATTGTAACTTGGCTTTAATCTCACAAGAGTCCATTTTTCATAGTCTACGACCTTTAAACCTAAACGAATTTAAATATTTTTTAAGCCATGTTTTAACACATTTCTCAAAAATATTGAGATACGCATTTATGCCTATATCACCCTGGAAACCTTGAATCATGGAAACTGTCTGATCTCGCAGCATTAGGATTTGTTCGCTTGACTGTAGGCAGGTACTTTTTTTTATTTAACCCATTGCTGCTATTTGGGGCGTGGCATATGTAATGCACCAGATCCTGTAGGAAGAAGAATGCCTTTCCCCATGATGAAATTCACCAAACATTCTCTTTGTTCCGGCTTTAAATCCTCGATCTCGGGAATTGTTGCCAACACAGAATGTCTGTCTTCGTCTACATCCATCTCAACCGCTTTGTTTACTGTTGTGCTGTTCCACAAAAGGGACCCAGACAGGCACTTGAGTTTGACGTCATGGCTTCACAGCTCACAGCTGATTGGCCGGTGCACGGTCTACAACTTCTGGGGTATTCTGATTCCTGACCTAGTTGCTGGAGAGAAATGAAATTGAGCAAAGGCACTAGGTGGCACCAGCCTGGCTAATATGACCCATAGCCATAAGATATAAACAGAAATTAATTCACAGCACACTAGTATCAATACTTCAAGTTAGTATTTTGCATTACATTAATGGGCCAAACCAGTATAAATAAAGATCCTATAGTATGTTAAATTCGCTGTTGCAAACTTTTAATCCAAGTTAAAATGTTTCCTCCTCAAAATCATACCTGGAGTTGTGTTTTGTTTCATTCACATTTTTGAGGGATTCTTTATTATTAGTTGGTCTACATCGCCAAAGCTCATGATGCTCTGTTCCAACTTGTGAAGTCATGAAGTGGTAGTTTTCAAGTTAACAGCTACCTTTTACCTTTTGTTCTGTACAGACTGGCAATTCCAGGGCTGAAATCATTCAAATGATTATAATAAAGGTGTATGGCGCTTAAAACTACAGTGGAGCACTTCCTGTATTACCACATGACATCACAAGGTGGAACAGAAAGAATGTTTTTTGTTTGAGAGATAAACTCAGCCTCAATATGCAGGATTTGTGCGTTAAACATGAATGATTGAAACGAAACACAACTCTACGTATGTTTGTGATGAGGACACAACTTTATAACATCGATCAGAAAATACAATATGTGCCCTTCTAAACAAAACAAAAACAGTTTCATAAAAATATTATCTTTATTTGACCTCTGCACACTCTCTGTTCGTAATAATAGGTGAGATTACAATCAGATGTCGTGATTTATTTGTGTTGGTGAATTCTTTTCCTTCTCCCCCATCACGGCCTTTTCTATGTTACAGTAGAACCAGACGGACAGGAAAAAGCACATCCTCCTCTGCCTCCTTCTTCCTCTTCAAACAAAAACCTTGAGGTGTTTTTGTATTCAGACAGAAATATCCTAACAAAATACCATATTCAAATCGACCTGTCCTTGATTCAACCGCACGAGCTCACGATACTCAGACCGGCCTTGTCACCGCAAAACTATGAAATATTTTTCCTTTCGGTTGCTTCTCATGGTAGATTTCAACTCCATGTACTTTCGTTATAAAAAGAATAGACTATACATAGAATTGGGCTTTCAAAAATACATACCCATACTAATTCATGCTAAAAGTTGTATTTAAACACACTTTACACATTTGAATAATTATCAAAAATGGTAAAAAAAATAAACAAATAAATAAATCAATAATAGTCTAATAGAACACTCTATAATTAGATGCAAACAGACATATTTTGATCTCAAGTTGTTTATATAATATATCAGAAATAATAATAAAATTGGGTTCATGCCTGAGCGGAAAAGCTAGCACGTTTAGAATAAGAATCAACACTCGTTTTAAAAAAAATGCAAAATAATAATAAAAATCTAAACAGAAACACATTTTTGACTTTTCCTGATTAGCATAAAAGTGCTGTATCTGATTTTTTTTTTTTCTGTCTTATAAATGTGAAAAACGGCTTGTTTTGCGCAACTTTGGCCTGAGCAGAAAAGCTAATAACAACTAGCATGCTAACACGCACTTCCTAATTACGGGACAGTAAAACACTTTAATTCAATTAAAGTTAAAACATTTAATTAGATGCAAACAGCAGACATATTTTGACCTCTGTTTATATAATATATTAAAAATAATAAAACTGGATACAGGCCAGAGCGGAAAAGCTAACAACTAGTATGCTATCAAAACTAATAATAATCATCATCATCTTAACCGAAACAAGTTTTTGACCTTTGCTGAAAACTCTAAAGGTGCTGTACCTGATTTTTACTGTCTTCAAAACATGAAAAAAACAGAACTAGTTCATTTTTAACACTTTGCAGTGGTCCAAAGTTCTTCCTTACTCACCTTATGAATTCAGTTTCAGAGGCCAGAACGGAAAAACTAACAACTAGTATGCGAACACATACTTCCTGATTGTCTGACATTGAAATGCTTTATAATTAGATGCAGACAGAACGCAGTGGACGTATTTCGACCTCAAGCTGTTTGTAAATATCACGAATATATCTGTACGGAGGCAAAAAATTGCATATGGCTTTAAGATTGTTTTGATCTGTATTAGAACTAGACCACCTGATGATATTGAGGAAACTATTACTTTGTGCTGAAAATTACAATCTATTGTGTGTATATATGTAAAAATAAATGTATTTTATAATGACTGTTGCATGGAACTCAGTATTCAGTATCAATCTTTTTTGGTTTGATAGAAATATAGAAGACTAATAATGACTTTGATTTTAATTTAATGACTTTGAATGATTTTTTTAAATATTTGTCCATAATCCTTCTTAACTGTCAGAATATTTTGCACAATAGTCTGTAGCCCGTGAATTGAAAATATCTTTGTCTTGTTTCTGTGTTTTAGGACTTCTCGAGTAAGACCTTGAAGAGGACCCGGAAGTTTGTGGTCGACGGAGTTGAGGTCAGCGTGACCACGTCCAAAATCATCCGTGATGACGAGAAGAAGGACGAGGAGATGAGGTTTCTGAGGTACGGCTGCCAGTTTAAACAGAAACAAACCAAATATGTCAGTGTTGTGGTTTTGCTCTGTGCAGTGGACTCTGACCAGACACAAGGGGCCAGTCCTCAGGGGGAACACGAAATGAGTTTACAGATAAAAATATACTACTTGTGTTTATATTAGAGGGGGTGGTTTAACTTTGAGTTATTGAGCAGCAGGGTCATTTACACAACAAGACATGAAAATGGTTAATAATACTATAAATGATCAGATTTTACTTTAGTAGTTTACTTGTTGTCAAAATAAGTGACCTTTTCAACATACTGCTCCCACCCCATCTAGTGGATATGGTTGGAAATACACCCTGTTCTTCATTTTCACATCGAATTAATTCTCTCATTACTCATCACCTATTATTACTACATTGTACCTTTTACGAATTCTTTTTGATTTCCTCTACCTGCAATTTCATTTTTAACAATCAGTTGTTCATTTGCAAAAAACATAAGGACTGTTTTAGGGAAACAGAGAAGAGGCTTGTAATTTACTCTTTGTAGAATTTTCAGCAGTGATTTTTAAGTGAGAAAAAAAAGAAAAGAAAACATTCCTACTTGAGAGAATCCACTCATTTGTTTAAAGTAACTGTATGATTTAGATTTTGAATTCCATAAACATGACAAACTGTGTCCCCAGATCAGGCATGTTCAAACCAAATATAGATTTTGCTGATAACAATTGTAATACAGATTTGTATTTCATTATAAATAAAATTATGTTGTATTTGGTGTTTTGGTGGAGAAAGGAGAATTGAGTCTCACACGAGTCTCATTTGAGTTGCCAGTTTCATTGTAAGAGTTGGTTTAAACCTAAAATGTCTCTCTGATCTGAATGGTCACTCCATAAACCCTAGAACCTGCACCAGTCATGAATCAGAGCTAGTGCAGCCTCTGCAGCTGCAGTATTTTGTCCATATACTGACAAGAAAAACATGTATGTGTAGTGTAATCAGTCTGCATATAGAGGTGTACCATTACCAGTACTGGCATCGAATATCGGCACCGATCCACGAAGGTTAGCTGGATGGGATATCGGTTCCAAAATATTAGTTCTGCTGTTATCCTGGTTGGACGTAGAAATTGATGTAATAAAACTATTTACTGGTTGTAATGGTCCAGAAAGTCTCAAAATGTTTGAGCTTTTAATACAAAGTTCTTCTATTGGTAAGAAAGAGCTACATAATACATTTGTTTTTTTGTTTTGTTTTTAGGAAAATAAAGTCTGATATTGAGTAGAAGTATAAAAGTATTATCTCTGTTTTTACAAATGAACTCTTCAAATAAATCCATAAATATGAGATGCATTTATCGTCCTTTAAACCGTGTTGTGCTGTGCAGGCGTCAGGAGCTGCGTGAGCTGCGTCTGCTGCAGAAGGAGGAGCACCGCGCTCAGGCCGGACTCAACACCAAACTGGAGTCTCAGAGGGAGCAGATGCAGAGGAGGTTCGACCAGGAGATGAACGTACGTGTCCTACAGGAAGAACCAGTATACTGTGGTGTTTATTACAAGCACAGAAGAGCATATTAACTTAAACCCCCAAATTATTGTGAGAGAGAATTACAGTTTATCTCTTCAACTAAAAGGTGAACTATGTAACTATTTGGTTTGGGGTTGTAATTTCTCTGCCTGGCATGTTCCACAGTATGACATTAAACGGCTCTACCTTACATTTATTCAATTACAAGTGGTTTCATAGCTCAGAAATATGTAGTATAACAGACATCCTGACTGTGAGCAGATCTGATCTGTAATACCATACCTGCATAGAATTACCATTTGAGAAGACTCTTTGGTCATGTGGTCAACATACATCACTGAAGTGTGCCATTACCCATAGACTGTAGTGAGGAAGTGAGCATGGACGCAAGGGTGCATCATTTGCCCCAATGTCAGGAATTCAACTTGTACTCAATTTTAAAATGTGACAACACCAAATAAAAGACATTCTGTGGAATATTAGAATAATTGAATAATTTTTTAATAATATTGCTTATTCAAGGTCCTTGAAGTCTCTAAGAAATTACACTTTTGCCATATCTCAGAAACTAATGATGACTGAGACATAAAACTGGTACTAAATGATACGCAATGTCCACATTTCTATTCAGCTTCCATTGATACTTTCCACTGATACAGCTTAATTACATTTGACGTTATTAAAGAAAACCTGATTTTTCAGCTCAGATTTAAGGCACTAAACTTCAGAGGCTTGTAGACTTGTAGACATCAACAGAATTTCATGAAATTTCTTGGAGGGAAGTTTACTTTAGCAAGTGTAATTGATAAAAAAAAAAAAAGGTACTAGATACAGACTAATTTTCCACGCTTCTGGCTCCATCAACCCTGGCTCCAATTCAGTTTGTATTGAAAAACCCCTGTTTCCGTAACTGTTACTGTCAAGCTCCTCAATTTGATTTTAAAATGTTCGTATTAACCCGCTCCACATGATGCTGGTGTTTTTATTTCACTATTTCGTCCGTAAATCAATTGCTTGCCCCTCTAACTTCAAGCCGATGAGCTTCATTTGACTGGAACCAAACACTAAATCTGACGTCACACTCCCTTAGTCCACTTCTTTACAGTCTATGGAACTCTTTCAAATAACATTAGTTGAAATAATTAAAGTAATAATAGTAATAGTAAAATTATATATATTACGATAGTCTGAATTTGTCTTGTTTTCGAGACGTGACTAAATCCTTTGTCCCTGTTCAGGCCAAGAAGAAGCACTATGACGTGGAGCTGGAGAACCTGGAAAAGCATCAGAAGCAGACCATCGAGAAGATGGAGGCGGACCACCAGGTGAAGCTCAAAGATGAGACCAGGCGCATCAAGACCGACCAGGAGAGGGCCTTCCACAAGTTCCAAGACCAGATGAAGCTCAAGAAGAAAGAGGTACACAGCAGCACAATATATACAACTCAACCACTTGTCCATAAGTCCGTTTCATTCTTGTATTCATAGTTTGGTCTTTTCTGAAATATGAATGATCCATAACTTGTTTAAATGTACTCTGCTAATTGCAATATTACAAATTTATTTAAAAAGAAATTAATGAAGCAATTAGATTTTTCTTAAAGCCACAGTATGCACCTTTTTAGCCAAAAAACCTAAATAAAAGCATGTTTTTCTTTTTGGTTGTGTTTATTGCACTGAAAATCCAGTAAAAAGATGCTTCCCTATGGTGGCTTGTCTCTCCACAACCCTGACTTATTTGGCCTTGTTTCCAGGGAAATGATGTTCCTTTGGTTGTAATAAAATGGCAAAAGATTTGTCGCCATTGGGAATGTTCTGAAGTCTTGGCAAAGGAGAAATTCAATTAATGAACATTGTCCAGTTGACAAAAGTTTATAAAATAAACTTTGTCCAGTTGACAAATTGAATTTCTCCTTTGCCATGTGTTCTGCCTGGACGACTGAAGGATTTTTCACACTTCTGTAGTATGGTTTTAACTTTCTGTTTGGAATCATGCAGTTCATTTCTTCATCTTCAGAAAGTTACACCATCACTTTAAATTGTGCAGCTTTATCCACTTTATATTACTCACACATTTCCAATGCCCTGCCACACATTTATGAAACTCTAAAAATAAAGAATGAAGTAATTACTGTACATAAAGAGGCAGGGGCTCAGTTGATTGAACCAAAAACCAAAAAGTTGCTGCTCCCTCTAGTGCAAATTATCCCACTTTGTCTTTGATGAGTGTCCACTGAAACACAACTTTAAACTAAATGAAAATAAAAGATGCAATATGCAATATTTTAGTTTAAGCAAAAACATTTGAACAAAGGTAACACCGTATATTGTATTAAATGTTACTTCTTTGTGTTTGTAGGTCAAACAGACCGTTGACAAACTGCCCAGACGCTCACGCAAAGAATCCATGAAACAAGCCATGGCCAGTTACCAGGACATGAAGATCAAAGAGGTATGAGTTTAATGAAGAAAACTTTTTTTTCTTAATGTGGGATCCTTTGTTTAAAGTTCTTTTGGTTCTACAGGAGGACCAGTTTCTGGCCAATCAGAAAGAATACTTGGACAAAACGCTAAAGAAGATCATTGCTGATAATAAAAGGGAAATTGCAGAGAAGGAGAGAGAGTGTCTGAACAAGAAGCATGAACTCATAAGAGGTAAAAATGTGTGTTTTTTTTTGTTTGTTTTTTTATATACTTACTTTTACAAGACAAGAAGATCATCATTATAGATTATGTTTATTGCAATCTCCGATATTGATTTAAAGCAGCTTAATAATCAACATGGGACTCTGGACGTCCTGTTCCAAACTAGAGGAGTGACAGACCCCGCCTCTTCTTCAGCGTTTCACCATAGCCATATATTTTAGAATTCTACATATATCACTTTGAGCCTTTCTAATAGTTGCAGTCAAGTACAGGAATGTGGGCGGGGACAGGAGGTGGATAAAAGCAGGATTTGTCTAAGCACTCAAACCTCAAATGCAGGACCACTGTTTTAACAAGATTAAAAGCTCATAAAGGTTTGTTTTAGTTTAATATACAGCGTCTAGAGCCTTTATAACTGTCTTATTTGGATGATCTCCAGAGCGTGAGGCGACGATGTGGGAGATGGAGGAGAGGAACCTTCATGAGAGACACCAGCTCCTGAAGCAACAGCTCAAAGACCAGTACTTCCTCCAGAGACATCAGCTCCTCAAGAAGCACGAGAAGGTACGCACATGAAGACGGGTATTGTTTAAATATACTTCTGTGATAAGAAGTCAGGGTAGTACTTTAAACTTACTGAAAGTGTTAACATCAATAATGTTACAGAAAATGCGATTCTTCCGAGTTATGTTATAGAAAGATTTTGTTGCTGGTTGTTGTAGCAGTTCCAGCTCAAAAGCACTGGTGTTGCTCAAATCATTTTATGGGAATTCACGTCTAATCTGTTTTAATGGTTCCAAATGATTTAATACTGCATAAGTCAAAAAACTAGCCTGATTCATCTGCCGGTTTTGCTTCGTGGAAACCACCTGACCTCGCAGCATTAGGATTCGTTCGCTCGATGGTCCAAGTAATTGCCGGCACAACAGCAAGCAAAGCAGAGAGTGAACATGTCTGTCAATAATCAATGTCGTTAGAAGTTTATTGATAATGTACGAAGCGGGACAGAGATGGCTGGGTTGAGACTCTAGGTGGGCGCTCCGTCTCAATCTTCAGTTGGCCCAGCCGGTACAGGACCCTCCTTGTAGAAATCTTATGACTGGAAGACAAAATAGGGGATGGGAGGGTGGGGTCCAGTTAGCCGAGACAAACTGGGATGATGGGAAAGGCTGCTACATATAGGCTGGTGGGAAATTAGAGGTGTGGTTGAGGTGAGTTGTGGTTCACTTGTAAGTGGAGAGGGGGCTGAGGCGTGGTCCTGCTGCTGAATCTCAGTTAAAGGTTGTATGGAGGATTTTTTAAAATATTTTTTTCAAATTGTCAATGAAAGTTCAAAATAGAATTATAAAGAAGAAGCAGCCTTGTAATTATGATGACCAAAAAAAAAAAAAAGAAAAGAAAAATCCATCAAGTGTGGACGTAGTGAGGGCAGATAAACATCAGCCAATAGATAACAAGGCTATCTCTTTATCTATTGGCTGTTAGGTTGTCAATCAAATTCCCTACTTTTCTAGCGTCGCTGACTTGCCGACGGGCTGGGATTGTGTGGTTTATGTTCGCGGTTCATGTTTAGCGGTTCTTGGCGTCTTTTTTGAACTGTAGCTCTCAGTTTGCACAAATTTTGTTTTAATGGCAGAGAAGAATTCACGACCGGTTTGCCACAAAAGAAAGTCAGTTTTTTGACGTTGCTAAAAGAAGAAGAGAAGGGGAAAAGGTGCGAAGCGCAACATTTAAAAAAGGACAAACAGTCGCTGCATTTCTCTTTCCTTGGAAAATCTTCTATACAACCTTTAATCATATGAACTACATTTCTGCGAGGTGAACTTGTGAATTATTGCAATAAAAATGCAATAAAAAGGTGCAATAAAAAAAGCGAAGTTTGTATTTGACAAAAGAAGTCCAAGGGAGGATAGTGTATGCAGTCTGCTATCACAACTCGGGTTGGTTTAGCTCTTTGCTGATTGGCCGGTGTGTGGTCTACAGCTTCCGGGGTTCTTGCAAACCGTCTGTTAGGTTTATCTAAACATTAAAAACAAGAAAAAAGACAAGAGATTAATTCAGTTTTACTCATGAGGAGAACGGGCAGAGAGTGGGCATCAAAACCAACACGTTCTGATGCCTCAAGGCCGCTCTCCTCTTTTTATTTCATTAGGAGGCCCTAGTTACAGGATGATAATTCTCAAGGGAAGGGGAAACCAGCAAAGACATAATAAGAAACTGGTGCAGCTATGCATAGTACAATCAGGAGGTGCCTTAGGTATGGTCAGACACCATCATAACTCTTGCATGTGTGACAGTGGGAGTTGGCTTCATGTGAGGAATCATCTCGAGGTTCACTAGAGCGATAGGACACTGCACACAGTTGTCAAACACAGAGAGGTTATTCAACAAGTGACAAGTGATTGTACATTATAAATCAAAGAATTGTAGTACATAAATGGTTAACTCATAGGCCTAGAATATCACACAAGTATTTAGCAAATATGGGATAATAAAATTATTCTGACACCGTCTAAGTCAGGAATCAGAATACACTAGTCACTGGATAGAAATGAAATTGAGCAGAGACACTAGGTGGCGCCAGTCTGACTATCAAAAAGTACAAGGTACATTTAGGTAGTTTGGTAAAACATCCTACCAATGCTAACTGCATTATTTCAAATGGTGATACATGTTATATAATATTACAATGTGTTATTAAAGGTGCCATTGTGTAACTTTTTGGTTGGGAGTCAGTCACCTGCTTGTTTCTATGGATACATCATTGCACTGCCTGTAATGTTCCACAGTATGACAAACAGATCTACTTTACATTTATTCATTTACAGGTGGTTTTATAGCTCAAAAATACCCAGAAAAACAGGCATCCTGACTGTGAGCGGGGTCGCCTCTCCGCAGATCTGACCATACTGTGAAACATTTCAGACAAAGCAATAACATCTCCACGGAGAAACGTGTGTGACGAACTCTCCTCCAGAAAAGTTACACACTGAATTTGGTTTAGTTTTTACATTTTAATGAAGAGAAACAATATCTTCTTCCCATGTGTAGGAGCAGGAACAGATGCAGTGCTACAACCAGAGAATGATCGAGATCCTGAAAGCCCGACAGCAGCAGGAGAAGAGCCGCCTTCCCAAAATCCAGAGGGGCGAAGCCAAGACACGGATGACCATGTTCAAGAAGAGCCTGCGCATCCAGTCCAACCTGAGCCCCGCCGAGGAGAGGGAGAGGATCAAACAGGTACACAAAAAAAAAAAAAAGACAGCGTGACCAGTTTTAGTTATCAGAATACTAAATACACAACTTTGGCTTTGTGCAGTTTTCCGCACAGGAGGAGAAGAGGCAGAAGGCCGAGCGGCTCCACCAGCAGCAGAAACACGAGACTCAGATGAGGGAGATGATCGGCCAGTGTGACAGCAACATCCGAGAACTGCAACAACTACAGGTACTTAAATATAACTCGAGAAGGCATGTGCAAAAATACCAAAATATTGTATCGTTTAATATGATCATATTGGTGGTATTGATATCGTGGGCTGCTGTATCAGTTTATTTAGTATTTTTTGGCGTCTTTTACTAAATTACTTTGTTTTAGAGCTACAGTTATGTTGCTTGTTTAGTGGAACGAAACTCGGTTTGACATTTTCATTTGATTTGATGATTAAAATGGGTGAAAATGCGCGTTGTTTCATATTCACTTTACTCAAGAAGTGGTTTAACAAAGACTTGATTGATGATTTAGTCATTATTTTTTATCGAGTCGATTTGAAATATATTGTATCAGATCTTGAAATTTAAATACGTGTCGTATCGTGGCCTATGTATCGAGGTATGCATCGTATTGCCAACTTCTTAATGAGCCCTAAACTTAAGTATTATTCAAAGTACACTAAGTAGTATACAGTATTTTTTTTCAGAGAATTACTGTCATATTCCAGTTACTAGACTACTAGCGTTACAACTATTTATTCTTTGCGGCTGAGGTCATCGTCATTGAGGCTTTTCTGATCTGTGTGTGCGTTTGTTTACAGAATGAGAAATGTCACCTGTTGATCGAGAATGAGACTCAGAGGCTCAAGCAGCTGGACGAACAACACAACCAGCTCCTGAAGGACTGGAGGGACCTGCTCAAGCCCAGGAAGAAGGTACGTCTCCTCTCAAATATACTCTACTTCAAAGTACGTCAAAAGCTCTGCCTATGCCCATTACTACTCGTTGGCTATTAATATGTGGTGCCTAAATGTAAAGGACCCATATCATTTTATTTTCTGGTCAATGTTATTATGTTTTTTCCACAAACAGACCTGGAGTTGTGTTTTGTTTCATTCACACATGTTTAACACACAAACCCTTGTTATGACCCAGTTCGGCTAGGGTCGGGGAGGAAATAAAACCCAAGATGGAAAAATTGTATAAATAATATATTAATAATTGCATAATATTGTAATCGCATCTTTCCAAACGTCTTCCTAGTTTGTGACGTAAGCGTGAACGGAGCCTGTTAAAACACACAAAACAAATCAGAGAACTGGAGGCCTGGACCCTAACACCCTCTGTATTTAGGAATTCTTCTCTCTAAACCAGGGGTGTCCAAACTTTTTTAATAAAGGGCCACATATGGGCCCGGTCAAGCAGAAGTAAACAGCAAGGCCAAAAATTCAAGTTAATGCATCTGATATAAAAATGTATTGAACAGATACATATGTACTCTAGTTTATGAAACTGTTTACCTTTTTTCTGTACCATTTTTGGTTCTAAAGTTTCATACGTTTAAACAGACCATGTATGAAACATGGAACAAAAATTATTTCCCAAATTTCAAAGACCTGCAAATCATGTAAATAAATGGATGTATTTCATCATATCTTGTGTTATTCCATCTTTGAACTGTTGATGAAGGTACATGATTAAAAAAAAAAAAAAAGTATTTAAAATGATAAAAATTTGCTTGGAAGGACTGACATATTTTATAAAAATAGTTTCCTTTCATTTTGAAGTAATATTAAAGTATTCGGAAGAAAAAAGTTGACAAATTATGCAAAATCATGCACCTTCTACTTGTTTGCACAATTTTCCCTCCGTTACTTTTCCCTCCGTTACCATGACCTTTCTTAATAAAAAATCTCATTACTCAAAAAGTAAGAGGTTTTTCAACCTAATCTTGTACAATATGGTAGAAAACTATATGAAGCAAATATTCAAACCAGTTTGTTAAGGATATGTAAGTGAGAACCAAGAGTTATCACTGTTTGTATTTATTGCCCAAAAAGTGCTGCATATTTCATTCCCTCCGTTACAGACATGAGTTTTTAAATTTTTTGTCTTGAACTTGAAAGAATATCACAGGTTTAACTTTACCCTGTTGGAGTGTAACTCTTTCCTACATTCTGATACTTTACTTATTTCAATAGTCCCTCTAGTTTCTGAATAAGAGCTATTTGAATGTAAAAAAATCTTCCCCTGTTTCCCTCCGTTACCACTTGACCTGGACTCATATCTAAACACAGAAGAAGCAGAGGGCCGATCGAGGGCCGTAGACTGGTGCTCAGTACAGTGATGAATCATCAGTCTTTATTCATGCTAAGATCCTTAAAACCACACTCTAAGTATTAAATACTAGCTTTATCAAGGTAGATTTTCAAATACGTAGTTTGGACATGCCTGCTCCAAACAGAAAACACTGTTTTTAAACTCCATACACATTCACTTGAATCATTTGGATGATTTCAGATCTGAAATTTCACATCTCTACTGACAAAAATGTAAAAGGTAGAAGCTCACTTGAAAACTACCACTTCATGACATCACCAGGTGGAACAGAGCGTTTTAAGCGTTGGAGATGTTGAAAGAATAATAATATAGGATTACTCAAACATGTTTGAATGAAACAAAACACTACTCCAGCTATGTTTACATGTGGTAATAACATAATAACACAGCTTAAAACTCACATGACTCAATTTTGTATAATTTAGGACCTTTAAGAGTTCTAGATCTGTATTTATTTCCTTATGATTTACCCTAAAACAATAAAATAACCTCTAAATATGTGTATGTGTGTCGCCCTCTAGGCCCTGGAGGATGAACTGACGCTGAAGAAGCACGAGCAGGATGTGTTTTTCCGGATGAGCGCCAGCACAGACTGCCCCAACCCCAGCTCTCCCACCAAACTCTCCAAATTTGTGCCTTACCAAGACTCGTCCTCCATGTAAAAAAAAAAAAAAAAAGTACAAAAATCACTGCTGCACAAAATGGCCACCGGTAAAACAATGCCACAATGCAAACTTAAACAAAATCCATTACAGTTTTACAATTGATTTAACTTTCCGCAGCTTAAGTTAACTAATTTTGCTTCACTTACTGTCAGTATTTTAAAGTCCCTTGCCTGTTTTCTGCCATCGTAAAAATTGGTTGGAGTTTTTGCACAATTTTGTGAAGAGATGGCGGCGAGCACTTTTGTTAATTAACACGTCTTCCGAATTAATATGAAAAAACGTCAAAAATCGAAATATCGGCGTACCATGTTGCGTTGTTTGCGCTCGTAGACAAACCTAATTTCTAGTTTAGTTTCTATTGAGTGAGCTGCCAAACCTGCTTTATTTATTTTAACCACGCATCACTGTAAAAATTAATTTAATCTTTTAATGAATTTCTTTTAAAATTTTATACCTTTTTATTTCGAATGGGGGATGAGTCCTGAATCCAAGTTGTTGTGTTTTTTGGTGATTATTTGATGATTAAATTTTAAGGGAAGACGTCGTAAGCTAGAGTTATTGTTTCTTTTTTAATATATTTTGTATTTTACTGTAGATCAGTCACACTGGATGAGAACTGACCAAGCCAAAGTGAATATACTGTTGTGTTGTTTTGAATGGGGGTTTAAAATCTGAATCTGAAGGCGCACCGTGGGACTTTTTTGTTAGGGTTTCCGCCATCTGCTTCGTGTCTCCATGAAAATGTGATCAGTTTGCCTGCAGTTTTCCATAGTATTGCATAAATGTCTATCAAATAGCATTTAATTTTTTATTTTGTTTCTCAAAATACCTAAAAAGGCCTGCTGTATTTTTCGGAGTATAAGTCGCACCAGCCAAAAAATGTGTAATAAAGAAGAAAAAAATATATAAATTAGGTATAAGTTGCACTTTTTGGGCGAAATTTATTTTAGAAAATCAGAAACAAGGAACCGACATTTCATCTCGAAAGCAATATCATCCAGCTGCGGACACAAATGGGCGTTCCCGTGTGGGTGGGGGGCTCCGTTCCTCATAACGTGTGTCCAAAGGTCGCAGCTGGACCCTTCTCCTTGAAAGTCAAGTTCTAGTAATAACAATAGAAGAGAGAACAACAGACTGTTAACGTCACATATGAACAGTTTTTCAGATAAACTATAACATAAACAACAGAACAGAACAAGTTTAACAAACTCTCCATCTCACTCCAAATCGCTAAATCCATTCAATTCTTCATCCTCTGTGTCACTTCTGAGCAACTCCGCGACCTCTGGAGGTAAACAGAGCGCCGCTTCCTCTTCTGTGTCGCTGTCGTCAGACTCAGCATCAGTTCCAGTTAGAATTATTCTGGCCTTTCTGAATCCCGACAGGATGGTTTCAGTGTCACTGAAGTCCAGACTTTGTCCATCCATCCAGTGACTTCAGGAAAGTTGCGTGGCGTGAAGCTGTGTTCTCCATCTCCGCTTTCCGCCAGTTCCTCCCAAGTTTTTTGCTCACTCCAAACTTTCTTTCTGCTGCTCGATTACCGATTATGGCTGCAGATTTCATTGCTTGCAGCAGGAGACATGTGCAGTAGAGTGAAGTGACAGTGGTGCAGGAGTAACAGGAGCAGCAGATACTGACACACAAGACTTGAGCCTCTCACAACTGTCAGTGTGAACGTTTTAATATATAAGTCACAGGAAACATCCAAACCATTGAAAAAAGTGCAACTTATAGTCTGAAAAATACGGTATATTAGACTTTTTTTTTTAATCTATATTGTAAAGTTTCCTCATCAAACACCTGGAGTTGTGTTTAGTTTCATTCACACATGTTTAACACAGTTCTTCTCCCAAACACTCAGTTCCACCTTGTGATGTCATATGGTTATACAGGAAGTGCTCCACTGTGTTTTAAAACTCCATACACCTTCACTAGGTTCATTTGGATGATTTCAGCTCTGAAATTTTCGATCCCTACTGAACAAAAGGTAAAAGGTAAAAGCTGTTCACTTGAAAACTACCGCTTCATGACATCACAAGGTGGAACAGAGCATTTTGAGCCTAATAATAAAGGATTACTCAAACATGTGTGAATTAAAGAAAACTCTAGGTGTGTTTCTGATGAGGTAACGACATTCTAACATGGTTTACAGCTCACAAGAATCCATTTTTCATAATATTTTTTGCGTTTAAAACCAAAAAAACGTAAATTCTTATTGTGAGCAGGGTCGCCTCTTCGTAGATCTGGCCTGTAACTTGCTTATCTCCTTGCCAGATAGATAAGTTTAACGTCATATTGTGAAAAATTCCAGGCAAAATCAACAACGGCTTCACGGAGACGAGCAGACGACGCATTCTCCGCCCAAAAAGTCCCGCAGCGCACCTTTAAAATGTATTATTATTTGTGTTTATGATGTTTTGTGCGGTAAACACGCTTCCTGCTAACCAAAGTGCAATATTACATGTGGTTTTCCGGAGGTTTCTGTCTTCTTAAACTGTGCCTTTCTTTGCACTGATAGTTCTGCTTAAGAGTCTACGTGTAATTTAAAGCAACAAACGTAATTTACACATTTGTCAATATTGATTTTATTTTATTTTTTTTCTTTTTGAAGTGTTCAGAGACCGTAGACAGGTCCGCAAAGGTACAGTTTCTTTCTCTCCGTGTTAAATTCTCCCTCCGTCTTCCTCTCCGTGTGATAAAATGTGTTTGAAGGGGTTGAATGAGTGAATGAGAATCATGAGAAGGAACCACTGTTGTAAATAAGTCTTAATAAATAAATACAGATTTTCTAATTTTACTCGTGCGTTTTTTTTGTTGTTGTTGTTGTTTTGTTTTGTTTTCTGGATGATGGTTGGTATACGAGTATCTGTGAAAACTCTGCCCCCTTGTGGTCAAACAGGACAAACATTAACCTTGAAGATGAAACTAAAATGTGCATTGACCGTTTTACCTTTAAAGATTTGGAATAAAGTGAAACTTACCGAGAGACACTTGAGGTGATGTATGAGGATAATAAAACTAGTTCAGACTCAAAAAGTGTGAATTGTTTGCATGATAAGAGGTGGGAAATGTAGCCTAAAGAGTATTGTTACTTCAAAATATCACTACTCATTACTTCATTTACAAAAAGTATTACTAAATGCACAAAATATTAGTAGTAATTATGAAATAAGGTATTAAGCTACTACACAAGTAAGAGTAATTGTAAAATTTTCTGGACGGATATTTAAGTGATGAATAAAATGTTGGTATTTTCAAACATCAAACATCTGAATAAGCAGCAATAAATGATTTAAAGACCAAACGCTTTATTTAAGAAAGAGTACTACTGTTACACTGTAAAATATATTATTCAAATAAGAGTGAAGTACGCGTATCCTATACACCAGGGGTGTCAAACTCAAATTCACAGAGGGTCAAAATTAAAAACTGGGACTAAGTCGTGGGCCAAACTAAATATTTATTGAAAAATTTCACCAACATTTGCATGTTTTCTCTTCTTTCGAGCTAAGTAATTTTAAACCTTTTCTTATTAAAATAAATGTTTAATAATAGTTTTGCTTAAATACTGAATCCAGAACAAATATAGTACAACATTTTAAATAAATCATGTCTCTATAGTCTATCTGTAGCCGGCGTGCAGCTCTAATACATACTTGATATGATATCACAGGTCAAATATAATTATATCACGGGCCAAATTTGGCCCCCGGGCCTGAGTTTGTCATGTCTGATATATACAATACCTGTGAAGTATATTGTGCAGTGTAGTTGCACCACCAGAGGGCGTATGGCACACCTCTTTTATTCTATGTGGGTTAAGTAGTGTTTATTTATGTGGATTAAGTAGTAAGACCAGTCTGAGACCACAGGGTTGTGAGACCAGGTCAAGACAAAGACAAAACCGAGACTTTTAAAGGTCGAGACCCAGATGAGACAGAGACCTGGGCCCATCGAGACCAAATCAAGACTATCTTTATCATTTCCTATATTTATTTGTATTTTGGTACATATATATCAATGTTTTTAAAAATCTATCAACATTTGATCTGGTTAATGTTCATATAGGCTTAAAATAGGCTAATCAAACTGTGCTGAACTTAAATGCCTCTTTTTTGGACCCAGACCCACAGTTGGAGAACCCCTTCTTTATTCCAAATCTTTACCTTTAAAAATTTGGAATAAAATGAAATTTACCGAGAAACAGCTGAGGTAATGTATGAGGCCAATAAAACTAGGACAAGCTCAAAAAGTATGACCTGCAATTGTTTGATAAGAGGTTACATAAATTACAAAAAGTATTACTAAATGCACAAAATATTAATAGTAATTATGAAATGAGGTATTAAACTACTACACAAGTAAGAGTAATTGTAATACTTCCTGGACAAACATTTAAGTGATGAACAAAACTTTGGTATTTTCAAAGGACAGACCCCAAACATCTGAATGAACAGAGCAACAAATGTTTAAATCATTTATTATTGTCAAAAAACAACTACAGACCAAAAGCTTTGTTCAAGAAAGAGTACTACTGTTACACTCTAAAATATATGATTTGAATAGGAGTAAAGTACGTGGTTTAAAAACGGGAACTACTATGTTTAGAAAGTTTGCATGATTATTAAAGGCTATAGACGTAACGGAGGAAATGACACACCCAAGTAGAGATTTTAAGTCTCATAGCCTGTATCACAATACCTTTGAAGTATATAGTGCAGTGTAGTTGATATATTGCACCACCAGAGGGCGTATGGCACATCTCTTTTATTCTGTGGATATTGAATAGTGTTGTAATCGAGACCAAGGCCAGTCTGACACCACAATGTCAAGAGACCAGGTCAAGACCAAGACCTCTGAGGGTCGAGACAGAGACAAGATCAAGACTTTTAAAGGTCAAGACCGAGACAAGACCGAGGCCATGGCCCATTGAGACCAAATCAAGACCAGCGTTGTCATTTCCTACATTTATGTGTATTCTGGTACATATATAACGTTCATATATATCAGGGGTGTCAAACTCATTTTGGTCCAGGGGCCGTATCCAACCGATTTTGATCCCAAAGGGGCTGGATCAGAAAACTCATGTCATATAAACCCCAAAAATAACAATAAGTTCAAATATTTGTGTAGAGAAACACAAATCTATTATAGAAATCTTTTTTAATTGATGAACTCTTTCTTTTACAAAATATTTAAGAAAAATACAATTTCCACACAATGTTTTAACATGAACTTGGATGTAAATAGGAATAAGTAAATTTTTGTTGTAAAATCCTGCACTCGGCTCCACTTTTCTCATTTTTGACATTTTTCTGATGAGGGTGTCACGGTCAACAGTCAAAACGATCGTCCTTTAAGAGCGTTTGGAAAGAGACAAGTCTTCATTTGTGCTGCTCTGGTGGGAGGGGCCACGTACAGAGACGCTGGAGACGCTGCTGTGATAAACACCACAGAAAATTAACAATATTTTAATAAAAATCAAATTAAAATATTTTAGTAGAAAATCAGCCACGGGCCAGATTAAAGGTCTTGGAGGGCCGGATCTGGCCCCCGGGCCGCATGTTTGACACCTGTGATATATATCATTGTTTTTATAAATTTATCTCCATTTGATCTGGTTAATGTTCATTTAGGCTTAAAACTGTACTGCACTTAAATGCCTCTTTTTTGGACCCAGACCCACAGTTGGAGAACCTCTTCTTTGTGTTTATTTGTTTATTTGACACAGGGACAACAAGTGCAGAATTTTTGCATTTACCTTAACAGGAGAGATGCATTGTACATCAGGTTGTAGCATCAGTGCTAATTTCCACCTGTCGTCCCTGGACAGATTCATTGATTGATTGTATTTAACTGACCTTGACTATCAACTGTTCTTGGAGACCTGTGACATGTTTTGGGCTTCTTTAATCCCACATACACTGGCATTTTAATGAAACAAACTTCAGTTAATCAAGTGAGTTTTTTTCAAGTTCATAACATTTAAAGATACATTAACTTACTGATTTTGAGTGATATTTCGCAGCGTCTGCACATTTACATTTATTTGTAATGAAATATGTTCACACTTGTCGAGTGTCAGACCTCAAGACAAGACCAAGACAAGACCAAGACAAGACCAAGACTATAAAAAAGTGCCCTCAAAACCAAGACCGGCTCGAGACACTAGTATAAGAACCACAGTTGATGCTTATTACTCTACTTACACACTCACACATCCAGCTATTCATTGAAACTAACAAAGTCTACATACATAGCTCTTTTTATTACAGCCTGTGTCTACAATGCAAAATCTAAATATATATGTTATATCAAAAAAACACAAAAGACACACACAGACGTTGGAAAAAATGTCTTTGTTTATTGGCTCGAGTAAAAAAAGAAGATGCAAAGAAAGAAAGTATAAAGCAAAAGCACATTTAAAACAATACAATACTGAAACTTAACATTATCTGACAATGAACTTGCATTGAAACAGTCTTTGGCCAAAATAAAAGCCATTTTACAGACTTGCTAAATCCTCTTTTTTGGTTGTTTTTATTATTTTTGTAACATGTGTAGTGTCATAAGGTTTAGTAAAGCGACTAAGAGCAGAACACGTTAACAGTATTTAAAGTTAATATCAGTGTTACCACTCCCAGCCTTGTCGGATTGTGTAGCGCTTTGAGTTCCGTGTGTGTTTGGACAGACTGGCAGTGGATACATGACGGAAAAATGAAACAAAAACCGAACCCTGCAAAACTGAATACCTGTATTATAGTTAGAATTACTTGAATCATGAAAGGTGCATGAAGTAACTAAGCGTCCACTTGTCTCCGTAGAGATGCTGCTACTTTGACTTGAAATGTTCCACAGACACTGATGGGAAGAATACTTTGAAAATATTGCCTGTTTACAGAATACTATATACTGTATTTTGTAATTTGTTCAGGTACATGGCTCGATCAGAGTACTGTATTCAGAGTACTTTTACATCATGGACAGTTTTACTTTTGTCGTACTGTTTGTTATACTTTCATTTATGTCTAATTAATCACATTTTCTCACTTAATTCTGTGGAGTCCAAACCCAAAACTGCAGATGAAGTACTGCCAAGTATTCCTTTGATTCTCGAAAAGAAACTATATTCTGAATACTGCCAAATGATAAAGTAACTGTATCAGAATTATGGAAGCACCGATTCAATACTGGGATAAAAAATCAGGGCCGATACTGAAAAATTAGCTGGATGGAATAACGACTTCCAAATATCAGTTCAGCCAATATCCCGGTTGGACATATAAATTGATATAATAAGACTCATTACTAGGAGTGTAACGATATCCAAGTCTCACAATACGATATTGTCACGGTATGAACCTCACGGTACGATATTTATTGAGATATTATGGGAAGGCTCATGGTTATGGGGCTGTTAAACCTTGACGATTTAGCCAACGTATGCTGACGTATGGAAAATTTGGAAAATACGCTGGCATAACGTCGGATAAGTTCTAGGTAAGAATTTCATGTGTGCTCATAACTTATACAACTTATAGGATGTAACTTTCCTGGAAGTCACTGGATGAATCGACAAAGCCTGAAGTTCAGTGACACCGAAACCATCCTGTCGGGATTCAGAAAGACCGGAATAATTCTAACTGGAACTGATGCTGAGTCTGACGACAGCGACACAGAAGAGGAAGCGGCGCTCTGTTTACATCATGGATCTATGTTTTATCTCCGGAGGTCACGCAGAAGTAACACAGAGGATAAAGAATTCAATGGATTTAGTGATTTGGAGTCAGATCGTGAGTTTGGTAAACTTATGTTATGTTGTTTATGCTATAATTTTCTGAATAACTGTTCATATGTTACATTAACATATTAACACCTATTCAGTCTGTTGTTCTCGGTTCTATTTTTATTAGTATAACTTGCCTTTCAAGATGAAATGTCGGTTCCTGGTCTCTAATTTTATAAAATACATTTCCCCAAAAAGTGCGACTTATAGTCCGGGGCGACTTATATATGTTTTTTTAATTCTTCATTCATTAATTCATTTTTTGGCTGGTGCGACTTATACTTACAGTCTGATAAATATTGTATTCAGAATGTGCATTTTCAGCACATGTTTAAAGTTTCTTCCCAACACTGTGGCATGGCAAAAATGTTTCTACCTTGCATTTAATAATTTACATGTGTTTTACGACTCACACATAAGATAAGATAGATACGTTTAATGCCATTCTGTGGAATATTCTGGGCACAGCAATACCATCTCCATGGAGACGAGGAGGCAAGTTAGTTTGTTTAAATTTTACTTCTTTAAACACATTCTTTCTTATCTCTAGAAAAATGTTCCAGTCAGAAATGTTTTGAAACCAGTAAAACATTCCAGTTCAAATAAGAAATGAAGCCTCACACTGAAAAAAAAAAAGACTTACATTTTTATTACTCTTCTAAAGCCAAGTAATTCTAACCTCGATATTCACGTTTCGCAGTGAACAAAGCTTTGCCCCTTTTTCACTGAAATCCCTTCATCGAAAAACAAAGTCAAACAGATGAAGCATTACTGAAAAGCTAGGACTCTAGTTACTGTACAATAAAAATATTTGGATGATATTTTTTTAGCTTGAGACCAGTCAAGCTTTTCTGTCAAACTATACTTTACATAGAGACGTCATCCAAGCACCACTCTTTACAATACTGCTGATCATTGCACTTTTCATTCAATGTGATTCTCCCACACCTGGTCTAGCGAGGCATGCCACATTTTCCAATTGTTGGGCTTTATGATGACAATAAACATATTTTACATTGTCTTTACATTTTGTTCAAGTCTGAATATTACATTTTCAACATTATTAGATTTAGGGTATACAAAAATGGCTATATATACGATTAAAATAATTGTAAAAATGCACTGTGGCATTCTTCCACCGTCCTCCTACAAGTGCAAATCTGATACATTAGTAATAATATAAAAATATAAATGGCAAAAATAACATGTTATATATAGAAGCGTGTCTACTCGGCAAAGGCATCTTGTAGCTCTAAGTTAGTAAAGTGAACTACCAAAAACATGTGCAATCTATAGTTTTGTACGAAGTCGTTTGAACTCATCGGGGCCCCCAAACTCCAATTTCTGTTTTATTACAACTGCTGCATATTTTGTATCTTTATATTGCCTTTAAGAGATAATTAAAACAACTGAATCCACTGAAAAAAATGCACAGAAAACTGAAATGTATTGGCCAAATAATCCATAGTGACTCTACCAGTATTTGTAAAACATAAAGAGGAGGTATTTTACTTTTACTTGACTAAAACGTAACATATTGAGATCACCATGTTCACCTTTTATTGTCCCCCACGCCAGTCCACTCTGCTTTTGCTCCTTACGCTAAGTCGCTCCCCCTTCAGAGCGCTATCAGAACACTAACGAAACTACTGCACGTCGTATTTGTCACGTACACGCTGCAAATTTCTCTGATCTGGCCAAGATTTTAAAAGTTATATCAGGTTGTTCATCTTGTTTTCAGAGTTATTATCGACTTGCTAGTTCTGAGACTGTTTAATTCTTGTCTAGAGGTTGTTTATTTTAAGATAACTTGTCAAATGTGTGTAAAATCCCTCTGTCGTCCAGGTAGAATCCAATGGCAAAAGGAGAAAATCAATTTGCCAACTGGACAAAAGTTTATTTGGTCGAATACGTTCCGCAGCTCGTCCAAGCAGCTTCTTCAGTTTAGGACAAAATAAAATTGAATTTCTCCTTTTGCCATAACTTGTCAAGTGAAATGATCTTGCTGCATGGACAGATCATTTCACTACTTTTAAGTCATTTTCTGATAGATTTAAGTGTTTATATCTTAAACTTTGGCCAAGCTTTTTGCAGTGAAGTTGCTGAGTTTAGTTTTGTATCATGTTTTTTGTATATTTACGGAGAGTTGTCTGGTGGGAGCATGGATGATGTAGGCTTGAGGGCGGAGCTTTGCACAGAATAGTTCAAATAGGGCCCGGGAGAGATCGCTGAATTACTCAAACATGCGTGAACATAAATGGATTACATCTAATGTTTTGATAAGGGAACATCGCTATGACCTGGTAGAAGCTCAAAAAATTATTTCGTATAATACCCCCTCTTTAAAATTCTTTCCTGTTTTTCCTTCTTCTCACACCGTCCAACACAACCCAATACAAAAACACCACCCAAACACACACTGTGTCCTGGAATCGAACCAGCAACCAACTAAAGTACTTACTCTCTCTCCTTTAAAAATCTGAAGTTTGCCAATTAATTAACCAACTTTAAGGACAAAGCTTATCTAGGCCTGTAACGATAATCAATAAATCAATTAATTGTACAATAATTTTTTACAAGCTTGATAACTTTTCCAGCCGTGATACATAATTTTTTGCAATTTATATGAATTTTAAACTAAATTGTACTTAAAAAGTCATTATATATTTATATATGAAAATAATTTTTTGTACATTTTTCCTTTTTAAATGTCTTGACAGGAGAGCAAATTATTACAGTCAGAATAGAAAGAGTTAAGATTCAAGAGTGTTTAATAACGGTTAATTTGTCAACTAGTCTAAGCATCAAGTCTTCTCAAGTCACAGGGCGCAAGTCCAAGTCAAGTCCCAAGTCCATTTTATCAAGTCAAGTCTCCTAAAAATAGTGACTCACGTCTGTCTCGAGCCCAAGTCACGACTTACAGACTTACAAGTCCCCAACTCTGATGAGTAGAGCACAGGATATTCTTATGTTAACAAGTCGATTTTATTTAGGCCTATTGTTCCTGGTTGTCTTGCAGTTCCTGTGTTAAATGTTCTTTACAAGATAAAGTGTATTGATCTTTGAGAATGTATATTTGCATTTTTATTCCATTGTCATTATATTAAAGAAAATGGTCCCAAAATGTCGATATTATAGCTTATCACAATAATTTCTTGATCAATTAATCGTCCAGCAAAATCTGTTATCGTTACAGGCCTATTTACATCCTCACATTCCACCAACCAACCACGAGGTGCCAAAATGAAGCGTTACTCTATTAAAAAAACTATGGTAGATGACTGTACTTTGGGATCTGTAAGTGACTTTGAACATCTTTTACTTGGCATATAAAACTGTCCCTACGCAAAATGGCCGCTGACACAGACAACACCTACTACAGAACGCACCGAAGCACTTTGCATATAACATTGAGGCACGGTATAATAGAAGGCATGGGGAATACATATACATGGATTGAACAACGGCTGCTACTATTACTGCAATAAAAGCAAGTTTCCTAAAAAAAACAACTATAAGATAAGTAAACATAGGACTAGACAAGGCGAAGTGTTATTGCTATACTCTGATTAAGATCATCCTTGTCGACATAAAAAGTACCTATAAATACGCATTACTACACAGGACTACGTCAGTTCTCCCATTAATATTACATTAGTTCAGAACACGCGAGTGAAATGTTGTTTTTATAACATCTGAGTTTCTGGTCTACATCGAGTTTTGGCAGTTTTTGTTAGTTAAGCCAGATGCTTTTCCTAAAAACTAAAAATCGATCCCCTATAAAGGCACTGTACCTGATTTTTACGGTCTTGACAAAGTGAAAAAACGCAGACCTACTTCATTTTAAACTATTTGTAGTCATCCGAAGTTATTCCTCACTTTCCTAAAACATCGTTAGTATCTCAATTATTCACAAAGATTAGGCTTGTTTTGCAACTTTCAGAGACCAAAGTGGAGTTTTTCCGGCTGGTATGACCGTTTGACGTTTATAACCATTTACGCTAACAATAACTAGCATGCAAACAGTGCACCAACCTTATTTCCTGGTTTGTGGGCGATAAAAATACTTTATAATTAGATGCAGAAAGCACAGTAAGCATTTAAACCCTATAAACCGGGATTATGTTGATTTTGTTGATTTTGTTTATCTTCCTAAATCCTACAACAGCCTAGACTATTTCACTCTGAGCGTACTGAATCTTTATCCCTTTAAGTTGAACAACTGAAAAAGAAATACTTGTTGATGTCCACCTTTGTACTTTTCTTATTGCGATGATTTGACCCCCCAACATCCACTCCTTAAGGTTTCTTGCTGAGGTAATTCGAGGGGATCCAGCCCTCTACCTCCTCTGCGACATTTTTACAAAACCACCACCCGCTGCTATTCTTCTCCAGTACCTCAAACACCGTACCTATTTTAAACCCTGACGTCTGCTCATCGCCTTCAAAGTCCGCAACGGCCAGGTACAGTTCATCCTTACTCGGCTCCTTCAGCAACGGCGGCAGTTTGGCTCGGCGGTCCAGGCTTGTCGCTTTTGACTTGCGGTTTCGGTGGAATGGGTACTTTGTTCGCTTTGGGTTCGTCCTTGCTTTGGGCGAATCCTTTAGGTTTGGGAGGAGGCGGTCGACCCATTTGGGGAACCTTGGGGCCGTCTTCCTTGAAAACGGGCGCCGGTTTGGATTCGGTGGGACTCGCCGGGTCGGATTTCTTGGGAGGAGGGGGTCTTTTGGGTTGCATGGCGGGAGGTCTCTGGGGAGGTTCTTTGTGCGGGGGAACTGCCGGTTTCGGAGGAGGCGAGGAGGTTCGGTCCTGGCTGTGACCGTTGATGTGTTTAGGAGGGAATTTCGGCGGTTCATCGTTGGCCTTGTTGTTCAAAAGAACCGGAGGAGAGCTAGTGGGCGAACTCGGCTTAGCTACGCCGTTGCTTTCCGAAGACGAGCCTGGATCGGAAGCTTTCGATGGTCTGAGCTTGCTTCGTAGATTGGTGATATCCAGTTTATCTTCTGCTGGTAATTCAGGTTTAGCGGCTGGGACTGGTTTAGGTTTTACTGTTGGTTTTGGTTTCATGAATGCTGGAGGTGGAGCGCTTTCCTGCTTCTCCTCTTGGGAATCTTGTCTAGGTTTAGGAGGCTGTTTGGGCACTGGTTTCAAATTAAACTTCTTGACCTCTTTGGCGGAAATTTTGTGACCGCATTCCAGCCCCATCTCGTTCCGAAGGTGAAGGGCTTTGCTTTTGTCTTCCTTCTTTGGCTCCGCCGGTTTCTCTGGTTTGAACGGAGGCTGCTTCGCGCCAACTAGTGGCACGATGACGCCAGGTGCAGGGGGTTTTGGAGGTAAAGGTTTAGACATGTCAGATTTGGTCTTCTCCGCCACCTCCAACTCCAAGCTCTTGTGAATGGACTCTCTTCTAGGCGGCAGCGCTGGTTTCTCCTCACTTGGGGGCGCTGAAGGAGCTGGTGGTAATGGTCCTCCGAAAGCAGGAGCCTTATTGGTTTTCCAGTCTCTCAGTTTGGGTCTAATGAAAGACTCGGACGTGGTAGGCTCATCAGGTAATGGTTTAGACCAGGTATCGTCTGTAGTGGAGTTGACGTGGTTGTTGTCTTCCATAGTGAGACGCTCCATTTCGTTGGGCAAAGGCGCGAGAAAGTTGGGTCTCAACGCATTACTGGTTTTCTTGTATTTGTCGATGAAAGTAGCCGGAGCCCAGCCTTCTTTGTCGTCTATCTGGATGTACCACCAGCCACTGCCATTTTTCTCAACAACCTAGGACAAAAAAGTAGTGTTTTAGTCAAGCCGGTGTGTTGGGTGACACTTGTGGCTGCTCAAGAAAATGACGATATGATCATATAACATACATATTGTTGCAAAACTTATAATTTTATGGTCAAAATGTTTTAGAACACCACTTTTCCAGTTTTTTACTGTTGACCAAAACATATTCTGAAACTTTTGATTCATGAAAGTGTCCACCTTTGGCAGATCTAACAGCTGAACACACTCGTGACTCATTCTTTTTACAATAGAAATCAAATATTCTTCAGAAAGTTCTTCCCAAGTCTGTTGCAGAAGTGCCCATAAATGTGCGGCACTTGTAGGTTGCTTCACTCTTCTGTCCAGTTCA
>NW_026571018.1:34256950-34276784 GCF_026225935.1 Boleophthalmus pectinirostris | reverse complement strand
ATCACGAAATCAATTTTTAATTTTAATTGTAGAATCAGTCTGAGGTTAGTTTTGCTCAGGAGTAGTTCACTAATCGTCGTGTCGTTGTTGTTAGTCTTTACGTTTTCGTCTTTCTTCCCTTGATATTTGTGGACAAATTCTTCAAGAAGAATGTTTATGTTTTGTGGACCTTGTTGGTTGAAGATTTGATATTTTGCCATAGAAAAGCATTAACGTAAGTGACGTTTACCTTACATCGGGGCACTTCCGGCCATTGTGAAAAAGGTCTATACAAAGTGAAATAGAGCCAGTCGATGGAGCCAGAAGCCTGCCCATGCTCACTTCCTGTTGGGTCAGCTACTGTATGTCCATTTGTTTGTACAGTCTATGGTCTTTCCACTGATCAACCAAAAGCACTTTAAGCTGTTTTATGGGTAATATATTTATAGCATAGAATAATAATCTTACCAGATTTCTTTTTCCCAATTGGTTCCCTGAAAAAAAAAGAAAAAAGTATAAAATTTTATGAACAACAATGATAAAATACATACCGTTAATAAGGAAAGTGCAGGACAAACAAATCAGTGAGTACAGTATCCAGTTAATGATCATTTAATGGTGTACTGTGTTAGCCAGGCTGGCGCCACCTAGTGTTTCCACCCAATTTCATTTCTCTCCAGCGACTAGTAAAGTGTATTTACCTTGCTGACATGTTTCGACATGTCTTTTTACTGTATTGTCTTTAAAAAGAACCCAAGAAGTTAAAGTATGTAAGAAGACAATATGAACATCTGTGGCTTAGCTCTAGGACATTTCAAACGATCTAAAGTCATTCCTCACTTATGCATATCGAGAATAAAGCTAACAACAGCAACAACTAGCATGCTAATAGTGCACTTCCTGATCACCAGACAATAAAACACGCTATAATTAGATCTGGGCGGCACACAGCGTTCTTATTTTGACCTCAACAGCTGCTTATACAATATGGAAAATCTGACACAGGCGGTTTAAGCTTCGCTGGTAGTCTACTTTGAAATCATCCGTAACATGTTGATTAGCTCCATCCATCAAGCTGCTCTGCTCCGTACAATTAATCTGAATTTGCTCGTGCGGGCTTCTTTAGTCAGGAATCATAGTAAGTGATTGTATGATTAGTTAAGATGTCTCCCCGAATCAATAGTGGTTGACCGTTTGTACATGTATTGATTTCGGTGCAGTGTAAGTGGGATTCCTAATGTATTAAAATGCTTCAAAATGATATGCAGCCACGAGTGCGCGAGGGGGAAAGAGGCTCCAGATAAAACCCACGTGTGAGGCAAAGGCTGATGCGCAATTCAACGGAGCAGCTGCTGTATCTGCTTTGGACATCACTGACAGTAATAGTCCGCCGCCCATTCAGGCTAATGCTGTCTCCAGACGCCCTCGTATAACCACAGCCCAGATCCGAGCCTTCTCTGAGCACATTTAACATGCCTGAACCCCATTTTCTCCAATGCAAAATGTGTCTTGCCCCCAGTGCAGATATAATGTATAAGCAGCTCTGAGGTGAAAATACTGTAAGTCTGCTGTGTACCGTCTGCATCTTATTAGAAAGCATTTTGTTATCCGATAATCAGGACGTGAGTATTAGCATGGTAGTTGTTGCTTTATCGTCACAGCACACGCTCAAAGTCCGCTCTGGTCTCTGAGAATTGAGAAAAGCGTTTATAAACTAATTGCAACAAATAATTATTAAGCTCGGAATTTTGAACGCACAATCCAGCTTTTTTTGTTTCGATACTAATGCCGATACTTTGCCCTTATGTGTCTGCCGATATCACCCAAAACTAATGCACAGACTGAAAACACAAACAGCACATGACAGGGGTGTGACGGTACATGTATTCGTGCTGAACTGTTTCCGTATGGGACGATGGGTTCGGTGCAGGGCAATGTACAAGTGAGTTCGCGCAATTTGTGTGTGTTTACTTTCTGCCACTACATGTGCAGCTACACGGAAGACTCGGCTCTTTAATAGTTACGAAGAACTCGTCCGTGAATGGGGTGGCAGTGTTTACCGCAGCGCTTTATAGTTAGGGTGGCTGCCTTGACAACAACTGCCCCCTGCCTTGAGTACGTCCCTCCAAACCACGTGAATCCTTGCAAAACTACGATCGTCACGTCGCGGTCCTCATTTTTCGCTGGTGTAGAATCTCCACCCCCCTGCAGTGATATTGTAACTGCAGCAGATCTGCACAGATAATATGGACAAGTTGTTTTTTCTGGACAAAAATCTGAAGATGGAGTAAAAGTTCATGCTGGAATTGTTAGTGCTGCGCTTTACTTTTTGAAAAGATTTGTTTACTGTTTACAAGGAATTTATTTTTTATAATATTTCATACATTTGTTGTTTATTTGAGAATATTTTATTTAACTTATCAGTATTAACAAGCGCCACTTTGCATTTATTTTATTTTCCCGTTTGTATAATGTTAAAACTAATTGTTGGTTTAATAAACACACAAATAAACAACAAGAAAATGGTTTTCCATTTTGTTCCCAAACTGAACCAAAAATGAACTGAACCATGAACTCAAAATTGAGGTACAAACTGAACCATGATTTTTGTGCACTGATACACCCTTAGTCCATGGTATAAAATGATCCAAATGTGTTTCGTAACTGTTATTTCTCATTTAAAGTAACTATAAAACTATTTTGAAAAATATTACAAGGTCTTTGTGCCAAAAATGTCAAGTAAATCGCCTTATTACCCAAATGTACAGACCAAAATACAATATTGATACTGAAAAATGTTCAGTTGTATTGGTGCACCCCTACAATGGCTGGGTATCATTCAGAAGTTGCCGATACGATATATACCTTGATACATAGGCCATGATATGATACATGTCTCGATACAATGCACTTTCGGTTAGATACGATATATTTCAAATCGATTCAATAGGGTTCAGTAAAAAAATAAAAGCTAAATGGTGGCTGTGATACTAAAAGTCTTTGTTAAACCACTTCTTGTGCAAAGTTCATATAAAACACAAACATTTTAATCCTCAAAACAGTTAAAAAGTCAAATGTGTTTCCTTCAACTGAACAAGCAACAAAACTCTAGCTCTGTAACTAAATATTTAAGTAAAATATACCAAAAAAATACTCTTGGCGATATATATCAATACAGCAGCCCACAATACTGATTCTGTATTACCACATTAAACGATATATCAATATATTGATATTTCGAATGATTTTGGACCACTGCAAACTGTATAAAATGACCTAGTTTTTCACATTTTTAAAACAAATCAAATAAAGAACAGCACCTTTGAAACCAGTGTTCCAATATAACCTTTCTTCATCTTCCTTCCTGCCTTAAACACAGCTACACTCACACTCACTCACTCTCCTCTTATTTTCCTTGGCACACAGTCCTTCTTCCTGAATTGGCCGCTCCCAGCCTCAAAAACACTGTTCGATTGGTGAAACTGTTAATAACATGATAAATCTCCGGCCGTATAAGTGAACGCATTATCAGCCTATAAAAAGAAAGGCGAGAAGCAGCCAAGATCAGCAATGCAATGATCTGGAGTATTATAGTGTTAGAAAATAGGCTTGGGCAGTGTTGCGGTCTCAAACACGGAGGGTTAGCTGGACGTAATTATCTGAAATGGGTAAAATGATCCATGGTACTACTTCCCATGTCAGTCGGAACTACTACAATTTGTACAAGTGAAGTAATACTTTTGTTTTTATAGAGTACACTGCTGAGAACTGCACTTTCACTTCCACGTTCACAAGTAAACACGACTTGACTTAAAGTGCTTTTGACAGATAGACTACTCATTTTGCTAAAACATAATTAAGAGTGTGGCATGAGACTGTGTGAAAGAGTTCAAATATGAGGTCAAATCAGAAGAGGAGAATAGTTTATGGTCATTTTTCATTTACATTTTTCGAAATGGGAAAATAACGATGTTTTGTTGTGGTTTGTTGTGTTTTTTGCATTTCACTAAGACACAGTTCGCTAAAATAGTTTTGTTCTATGTGTGTAATTTATAATTTTACTTCCTGGTTAGGTATATATTAGGGATGTAACGATATCTAAATCTCACAGTACGATATTATCACAATATGCATCCCACGGTACGATATTTATTGCGATATTTTGAAGAGGCAAATATAATTGTAGATAGGACACTTTTTTGCTTTTAAAATACCTTGGTGTGAATCATTACTAGGGGTGTAACGATATCCAAGTCTCACGATACGATATCGTCACGGTATGAACCTCATGGTACAATATTTATTGTGATATCGTGGGAAAGCTCACGATACGATGGGGAGGCTCACGATTAGGGATGTAACAATATCCAAATCTCTCTGTACGATATTTTCATGATATACATCTCACGGTACAAATATTTATTGCGATATTTTGTGGAGGCGAACAAAACTGTGAATATGCTATTTTTTCCTCTTAAAGTGTCTTGACAAGATTTAATCCAAAGACTTAAAAGTGTTAGAACTGTTATTTCTTCATGTAGTCTGCACTGAAATGGAGCTATTGCTGAGAGACTTGTAATCTGATATATTGTGATGGTCCACGATATTATTGCGAGAACTTTGATGATACGATATCATGGTATTTCGGTTATTGTTACATTCTTAATAATTTCCGTCATAATCCCAAGAATTTAAGTAAAAAACATATTTCTCCATGTTGTCTGCACTGAAATAAATCATGGGATATGTAGTTCCCGATGTTCTTAAGCTGTTACTGCAATAAAAGCACGCATTTAAGCAAAGGAACTTATGATTCGATATATTGTGACAGCCCACGATATTATTGTGAGACTTTTGATGATAAAATATCACAATATTTCGGTTATTGTTACATCCCTAGTATATATAAAATCCTTCATCCATATCTTATTAAATTAAATATTAAAAGATCTCTTGGTGCAGAGTAAACTATTTTGTCTACACATTATAGGGCCCATATTATTTTACCTATGTTGTAATATTGTTTCAGTATCAAAAACATACCCAGAGTTGTGTATTATTTCATTCATGTGTTTAACGCCCTGCATTTTTACGCTGAGTTCTTCTCTCAAGACAGAAAACACTCTGTTCCACTGTGTTTTTAAACTCCACACACCTTTACAAAAATAATCTGGATCATTTCAGACCTGTCTAGGACCAGGCAGACACACTCTTGGAGTTTTGTTATGTTTAAGTCTATATTATTATTATTATTATTTATGTCTGGGCCATGATGTTTAATACTGTGGACTTTAACAACCATGCTAAATATAAAGTGAGCCTTTTGGAATTTTGAGTAGCCTAAAATTCTGTTGAGGTTCTGGGCCTGTTGATCCCCAACTAGTAATGAAATCATCACAGATCCATTGATTTTAGTTAGATTTGTATATTTTTTTTCTGTGGAATGAGTTTAATGTTTGGTGAAAAGAATGGCACATTGGCTGACGTCATAACTTGGGAGAATAGTTAATTGCCAGTGAAGTAAAGATGAAAATATTGGAAAAAAAGTGAAAAACGCCTTATTTTTTGCATTAAATTGAGCCAAAATCATGTAAAAATGTGTTTTAAGAATAATTTTTTCACTCAGTGTTGTCACCATATGTGTTCTTTGCATGTGGAATGCATTTATTGACAGCTTACCAACCCCTGAAGAAATTTCATACACTAAAATGGCCACCTTTTTATTTTTTTCCGCGATATTTCCGGCAGAGCAGACACTCCAATTATTGGTCCTCAGGGTCAAAGTTAACAAAAAAACAACAACAAAAAAACACAAATAAAAAGTATGACCCAGTTCAACCCATTTTATCATTTTATTGAGCTTTTGAGACTTTTGGTTCCCCGACTAGTCTGTGATGTGTTCAGTCTTTAAAAGCTCCAGTCTATGTGATGCCACGTTGGAGAAAAATAAGTGAAATATCATGTTGCGGAGCCTTCTACAAAGCAAAAACATCTCGGTGGAGACCAGCAGCTGGGAGAATCCATCCTCTCTCCATCACTTACAGTCATCCCCCGTACTTCCTCTTGGCTTCACTCCTCTCTTCCTCTCTCGCTTTCCTGAGCTGTGTCTAGCATTAAACGGGAGGTAGGCTGTCAGAGCTGTAGATTTATAATGCATGATAAATATATGCTACTCCAGCCTCTGTGTACCTGTCACTCAGCCAAACAACAGGCGACACGGGCAGCCAGCTAATCCCATTTCAATAAAGTCAAACCAAGGTCTTCCCCAGATCCTCACTTTAAATGAATTGGAGCTTTCACAGTATTAAGCCCCTCCCCCTACAGCCTATGGGGTCACTCATGGAGAGGCGTGTCCTTGGTACAAACCCATTACAGAGGCCAAGACTTAAACTAGGCTCGAATAATATGCCACGTTTGAGTGAAAGCACAGTAGAGGTGTATTGATTTTTGTGAAGTGTATAACAATGATGGGACTGTACGGGTAAGTCAATGAAACCCTGTGGACCTCAGATGGAAGACGAGGATATAAGAAAAGACTGATGTGGACCTCCAGATCCCTGTGCGTCGTGTAGGCTTTATACACGTGCAGACTGAGCAGACTGAGGAAGAGCGTGGAGCAAACAGAGGAACTGAAAAAGGACAACCAGGGAAACCATTAGAATAGGCCTATGTGAATAAAGTGCATGTGCTTGATGGTGCACACGCATGTGGAGGGTTTGTCACTTGGCTGTTCGCACCTTTCCAAGAATCCTGCAGACACCCATGGTACTGTGGATTTCAAATACTGGTTCATCTGATATTCTGGTCATATAAACTGATAATAAGACTGATAAGATTTAGATTTACTGGTCAAAGTCGGCCCAGAAAGTCTCATAATATTTGAACTAGGGATGGGCATTTGTTTAAATTTTCTTAATCGATCGTCGGGAGAATTAACAACAGATTTTCGATTAATCATTAACATTTTTATATTAAAATAATCATCATTATTATTACTATTACTAACTAACATATAAAATTACAACCACTCTAGAGACACATCAGCCCGTTTGACATTATAATGTGTTTAATGCAGCTTTGACACATTTGTTTACGTTTTACAGAAACAAAACTTAAAACCACATGGCTCATTTGCATAAACTATAAGAGCTGAAAAAACAGCTCTTTCCTTGTGCACTGATGTGGTTCAGCTTCTGTCGGACTAAAGGACACGACTCAGTGGAATATAAGTTCTCTCTGTGACGGAGGGATGTTGATGACGATGATGAAGAGTCTGTTCTGTGTGTGTGTTGCTTTGGAGATGGTTCATGTTTTCAGAGATCAGACGTGTGCAGGTTTAGAGCAGCTCTTTATTTAACATCATTTCACTCACTTTATTTATGTTGGTCACTTTAATTATCTTGGCTGTTGTTCTGATGAAAAGACTGAAAAGTGTTTGTCTTTTGGATGCATGCACACTCAACTTTATGTTGCAGTAACCTGGATACATGCACAATGATGTAACCAGGATACTCAAAAAACCCAATCATACACTGATCGGGACACTGATGTGCTGTAAACACACTCAAACAAACAGTGTCTACAAGGAAGTGCCAGAGCCCAAACGTGGAACTGTGAGGCACAACCTCGTCTCCTTATGCTACACTACACACAGCAACATACATTTGGTTTGTCGATTAAAAATGAATGTAATCAACAAAATTCTTAATGATCAATTATCAATTAGTCGACTAATGCCCATCCCTACTCCTGATTGGCTCTTTGATTGCTATGATACTCGCGTTCAGAATTCCTAATATGGAACTTGGCTCCAAATTTGCTCCTAACGTCTAACCTTGCTGAGCTTCATTTGACTAGAACTGAATGTCACACGTCCTTAGATTACTTCTTTATGAGTCAGACCTACTAAAAAAGTCTGGACGCGTTACTCTAGTTCTTTAAAATAATCGGCGCATTACTCATTACAACATCAATCTTCCGCTTCGGCTCCAGAATGATCAGATATTTATCACAAACCGAACAAACCAAAACTTTCTTCATTCAGAGTGCGCAGAAGAGCACAGACCCATCAGAATAATATTACAGCTCTTATCTAACGCTTTCTGTCTGCAGTGGCAGTCCGAGCGGCGCTTCAAAGTCGCCCAATTCAAATGATTAGTTGTAGGTGACATTAGGGGGCGCCGCTGGGAACACTGACCTCATAGCAAATTCTGTCTCCATAGAAACGACGTGTCTGATTTAATTGTCCTTGTGCGAGACTTTGAGCGACCAGATGTTCCTTCCAAGCAAGTAACCGCACACACTAAGCAAATATCCTCAATTTAAAGAAAGATAAAAGTCGGGATACAGGTAAAAAGGTGAGTTTGAATTGTCAGTTTTGAAAGAATTTAAGTGTGTCTGTCTGGGAATGTCTCAGAGGGTTAGCCCTGCAATTACTGTTACGCAACACAAGCTCACAACCAAAACAGCTGAGCAAGGGTTCACGTCACCAGTGGCTGTTTCAAATATACATCTAGAGGAGTTATATTTGTTTCAAGACTTGTTTGGAATTCGGCATTATTAAGGTATATGACAATTCAACTGCTTTTTCCACATACTACCAATCAAATTTTGTACACTTTTTCATTTTTGTTTCACTGAAGACATCAAAACTATGAATGGACATATGGAATATCGTAAACAAAAACTAAACTCACAGCGTGTTTTAGATTAAAGGTCCTATATTACACAAAATGGACGCTTGTGGGTTTTAAACTATATTATAATTTCACCTAAGGCTGAATGATTTTAAGAAAAAATTTAATTGTGATTTTTCTGGCAAATATTGTGATTTCGATTTCATCCAAGATTTTTTTTTCAAATCAAGTTTCAGTGCACATGAACATTTGCATCGCAGAACATCAACATCGCAGAAACCAGAGTCCTGCAACGGACAATTTGATGCTGGGCCATAAAGCCAGATTTATGCAGATAATAAGGGCTGTGAGTACTAATGTGTTTAATGCAGCTTTGCACACATTTGTTTACATTTTACAGAAATGAAATTTAAAACCACATGGCTCATTTGCATAAATTATAAGCACTAAAAAAAACAGCTCGCTCCTTGTGCTGCTGATGTGGTTCAGCTTCTGTTGGACTAAAGGACACGACTCAGTGGAATATGAGTGTTCTCCCTGTGGATGTGCTGATGATGGTGAGTCTGTTCTGTGCTTCTATCACATTGGAGATAGAAGCACAGAATGCGAACGCCAGGTTTACATCCTCGCCTGCTAGTGTTGTGGCGGTGAATTACTTTGTGGTGCATAGACCTCGACGCAGATCCATAAATCAAAGGTGATGGCGACAAGGTGATGGCGGCAGTGTGCGTTGAGTCGATGCAGAACTAAACTTCGCCCTTAAATTGGGCTTTAGGAGCACTGCAAAAAACCCGCGACTTTGATGCTCTCAAAATCATGTTGTCTGAGATCACGATTTTCAGTCCAAAATGATAGATCGTTCAATCCCATTGTCACCTCATCAAAAAAATACCCAGAGTTGTGTTTTGTTTCATTTACACATGTTTGAGTAATTCTTTATTATTAGTCAAGTGCATTGTGTAACTTTGCTGATGGAGAGTTCGCCACATTTTATTTTTTTAGGGAGATGTTATTGCTTTGCTTGGTAGGTTCCACTGTATGGCATTAAAAGTCTATTCAGTCGTTGTTTTAGTTGATGTGATTTTATTGTTCAGAAATACATTTAAAATACCTCTTCCACTGACCTTGGCCTGCTTGTCTCCATGGAGATAGATAAAATACTTACTATGAAACATTCCAGGCTGAAATACATCAACATGGAGACTACATGTGGCGGACCCTCCCCAAGAAAAGTGTCGCAGTGCACCTTTAACAGCTACCTTTTACCTTTAATTCAGAGGAGATTGGCAATTCCAGGGCTGAAGTCTTCCAAATGATTCTAGCGAAGGTGTGCGGAGTTTAAAAACACAGTGGAGCACTTCCTGTTTGGTTGAACTGAACCTAAATCTGCAGGGTTTGTGCGTTAAACATGTGCGAATGCAACAAAACACAACTCCAGGTCAGTTTGCGGTGAGGAAACATTAGAACACAGATGAGAAAAAGAGCGTACCACGGCTCCTTTAACACTGGCCCCTTTTCTGTGCAGACCAATATATCTTTCTCCAGTCTTCTCTCTCAACACTAGGAGCTGTTAAGAGACCGGCGCTGTCCGTCAGACGTGATGACAGCAAGGTTAAAGCTGACGCCCCATTTGACAGTTACCGGTGCGAAAAACAACTCCGGGGTCAAAACAGTTAAGAGTCTATGAAACCAGTATCCTGTATCCTTTCGCGCGCCCAAGAGTTCACCGACCTTCAGACCATACAAAACCCTACAAAAAAGTCTGAGCAATCAGGTGTGACGTTACATGGATGACAACCCCAGTATGTTTTCGTAAATGACGTTTGATTTTTTTAGCACCTAGTAACTGTCGTGGCTGGTTACAGGGCTGACGTGTTGAGTGAGATTTCCAAGACATAACGTGCAAGTTTATGTAGGCTCTGTGGTCAAAATATCAAACCAAAATACAAATAAACTGGATTTTTATTTAGTAGAAGTATGACCACATAGTAAAATAAAGATGTAATAATAATAAAATAGATATAATAAAAAAATTATTAAAATATATATGATCATGTGTTGAGATAACATACTGTATACAATTGTAATTATTTTAAGTATTTTCCTAGGACTTTTCCTCACCAATGTAAGCCTTAGTTTACCGTATTTTCCACACTATTAGGCGCTCTGGATTATAAGGCGCATTAAACGAAACAGTTGGATGGGTCAGTGGGACTTTGTTTGGCGTGTTCGCAGTGACTCAGTTGATCAGTTGTGTCTAGAAGTGGCACACTGCACTCGCTTTTTCAGTTCGTTCCTTCGTTCCGTTCCTCGTCGGCGTGGAGTGATGAGTGCGGCTGTGGGTGTTTTTCGCTGTGCGTGCGCTGCGAGTGGTGCGGCTTTGTAGTTTTCTGAAGTCGTGCTGGGACACCTGAGTGGATTCGTGTATAGGGCGCGCAGTCGTTTTTTGATAGGGTTCGAGGCGTATGAGCGCTCTCTATAGCCCGGAAAATACAGTACTCGTATTTTAGTATTATTCCATCTACAATCACTACTTATATTTTATTACTGTTCTATTTGCTATTTATACTCAGCTTAACTGGGGTTAGCGTGGCCCAAAGTTATTCCTCACTTGTCTTCTGTGGTGGAGATGGACCTGGGCCAGCAGCTTGTATTTACAGATATAACTGACCTATAGCAGAGAGCACATGAGCTGAGCACATAGCACATTGAACAAGTTGAGCACATACAGCAGTGAACACATACTAGGAGCACATACAGTCTGAGCACATACAGCCTGGCACATATAGTCTGAGCATACACTACAGTCTGAACACATACAGTCTGAGCACATACAACCTGAGCACATACAACCAGAGCACATACAGTCTGCACATAGCACATACAGTCTGAACACATACAGTCTGATACAGACATACAGTCTGAACACATACAGTCTGAACACATACAGTCTGAGCACATACAGCCTGAGCACATACAGTCTGAGCACATACAGTCTGAGCACATATAGTCTGAACACATACAGTCTGAACACATACAGTCTGAACACATACAGTCTGAACACATACAGTCTGAGCACATACAGTCTGAACACATACAGTCTGAGCACATACACCTGAGCACATACAGTCTGAGCACACACATACAGCTGCACATACAGCCTGAGCACATACAGTCTGACACATACAGTCTGAGCACATACAGTCTGAGCACATACAACCTGAGCATACAGTCTGAACACATACAGTCTGAGCACATACAGCCTGAGCACATACAGTCTGCACATACAGTCTGAACACATACAGTCTGAGCACATACAACCTGAGCACATACAACCTGAGCACATACAACCTGAGCACATACAACCTGTGCACATACACCTGTGCACATACAGCCTGAGCACATACCTGAGCACATACAACCTGTGCACATACAACCTGTGCACATACAGCCTGAGCACATACAGCCTGAGCACATACAGCCTGAGCACATACAGTCTGAGCACATACAACCAGAGCACATACAACCAGAGCACATACAGCCTGAGCACATACAGCCTGAGCACATACAGCCTGAGCACATACAGTCTGAGCACATACAGCCTGAACACATACAGTCTGAGCACATACAGCCTGAGCACATACAGTCTGAACACATACAGCCTGAGCACATACAGCCTGAGCACATACAGTCTGAACACATACAGCCTGAGCACATACAGTCTGAACACATACAGCCTGAGCACATACAGCCTGAGCACATACAGCCTGAGCACATACAGTCTGAACACATATAGTCTGAGCACATACAGCCTGAGCACATACAGTCTGAGCACATACAGCCTGAGCACATACAGCCTGTGCACATATAGTCTGAACACATATAGTCTGAGCCTGTGCGTTTTACTGCATGTAGAACATGCACTGTCATGATCCTCCATAACACTGAAAGCTTTTGTTACACTCTCTGCTTGAACACATTAAAAACCCATCACAATGTACCAGCTGACCGACCACACGGTGCACGCGCCAAGTCAGAACACACACGCACACATCAGCGTCAACAACTGGACACAATTACATCATTGATTAGATGAATAGTTCTGGTTCATTTATTCTGTGCTCCATGTGGCGGTGAATCCTTTGCCTGTACTATGGTTGTTTTAGATGTTCTTCTCAACGTTTCAGGGCGATTAACTTAGGAAACAAACATAAACTGCTCCTCTAATAATCCCATTATTTATACTTTTATCTTTTCCTCTCAAACCCCGACAAAGTGAAACTCAGACGAAGCTACTGTTAGTCAAACAAACACTGTGGCGCCTGCTGGTGGCCAGTGCAGTGATGACAGGACAGGGCCAGGGTCAGCGCTGAGCACACAGCTGGTCTGGGGGCGGGACTAAGCCAGTGCACTAGTGCTGGTATCTGCCTGTCAATCAACTGCAAAGGAACAATCTGATTGGTCAGTTTTAACGCCAGGGCCAGACGCTTGCAAACAGAAGACCCAAGGAACGAGAGGGAATTTCTGAACATGCAAATCTGATGTGATACTTTAGTTTTCTGTTCACATGTCATTCATCCTTTGTATTTATGTTTTGTTTTGTTTTTTTTATCCAAAAGATAAATAAATAATTAAATTAATAGATTCATAATTGACATTTTTGGCAGAAATGTCAGGGCCAGCAGCTTGTTTCTCCTCACAGCGCGGTTTACTTTCTACATTCAGAGCATCCTAATTATTCACCAAGATGAGTTTATATATATACAACTTTCTTCAATAGTGAACCTCTTGACACTAAAACACTTTACAAATCATTTCAGACAGTACACAGCTGACTTATTCTGACCTCAAGAGCTGTTTAAACAATGTTTCAACAACATATGCGTGCTGTCTGGACAATATTTGCTCAAACACACACCGGGATACAAGTGTGAACAGAGCAAGGCAACACGACTGGATCTGGGTCTTAGGTCTTAAAGCTTAAAACACAATGCACTGTCAGCTGTCTGCAGCTCACGATGCAGCAACATGTTTAAAATGCACAGTCAGCAAAGCGGGGACTTGTTAAGTGTGTTTCCGCGGCAACAGGAAGCAGCCCGGGGCAGTGAGATCACGTCCATTAGAGGCTGTAATGAGCGGGTATTATGGGCCGGCGGCAGGACGTAACATGACATCAGCCCACGGAACAATGACAAATGTATGCTTTTGTGTAGGGCTCGAGGAGAAACACACATCAGCGAGCAATAACGCACAAATGCACATGAGGTTATACATCAGAGGCCAATTCAAATGACTGAAAATGCACTAATAGTTCTTTCTGATACCTAATAATGTCAAACTAAAGAAATGTCAGTTTAAAAAAAAGAAAAGTTTTGCCGGATAAAATGTCCAATTTAAAAATGACTTGAACGAAAAATGTCTGGAGAGAGGAAAGTTTGACAGACTGCCGCCCCCGCAACCTAGGTAAATATGGTCTTATAATTTAGTGTTTTGGTTAATTTTGGTATAATTTTGGTATAATTTGGTGTCTGAAAGTGATTATCCAGTCAGAGCAAAATGAACCTCACAAGACTCTCATTTGGTTGCCAGTTTCAAGCTGAAATCGAGTTGGTTTGACCTTAAAAGTGACTGAATTCTGCAGATTGTGTCCTGTATCTGCAATTTTAGACACTGGTAACACAGGTTCCAAGTCACATTTGTAGTACTTTTATCAGTGTTGGGAAGGTTACTTTTAAAATGTATTCCCCTACAGATTACAGATTACATACCCCAAAATGTAGTTTGTAACGGAATCCATTAAGTTACTTAAAGTGAGTAACGTAATCTGAATACTTTGGATTACTTGATTTGCTGTAGAGTAACAAAGACTAAGAAAGAAGAAGTTTTGTCTGATAAAAGAAAATGAAAAGGCCGAGTCTTTAAAAATATTATTGATAGAAGAGGAGGAGACACGGTCCACACAGCATGGTTTAGTCCTGTTAAATCCTGTTTTAGACCTGGTTTAGTCCTGGTTTAGATCTAGTTTAGACCTAGTTTTTGACCTGGTTTTAGACCTGGTTTTAGACCTGGTTTAGACTTGGTTTTAGATCTGATTTTAGACCTGGTTTTAGTCCTGCTAAATCCTGTTTTAGACCTGTTTTAAACTGGTTTTAGACTTGGATTTAGACCTGGTTTTAGACCTGGCTTTAGACCTGGTTTTAGACCTGGTTTAGACCTGGTTTAGTCCTGGTTTAGACCTAGTTTACACTTGGTTTTAGACCTGGTTTTAGTCCTGCTAAATCCTGTTTTAGACCTGGTTTAGACCTGGTTTAGTGTCCGGCAATGAGTGGAATTACTGAGAAAAAAAAAAAAAGGGATTTAGCCCCAAATGTGAAAACAGGAAAATACCGCAGTGTAATCCATTTATTTCAACAAAGTAACTGTAATCCAATTACCACTCATTGAAACAGTAACTGTAACTGAATACAGTTACTCATAATTTGTACTCTGATTATGACTTTTATTTATTTTAACAGTAAGAGTGCAGTTCCTTTAAGAAGCTGGACAGCCGGATGATTTCTTTTTAAATTATTATACCAATTATCAATTATTTAAATGATAAAGTTTTAAATTGACTTCTGTTTGAATTGAAAGCAAATCGTTATAAAATATGTTAGGCTACATAAAGTTTTATTGAAACATGAACTTCCCACAGATGGTAGTGACACAGCAGGGGTCAACCTTTGGCTCAGTAAGCAAAAGATTTATTTAAAGACCCTGTACAGGATTTTCCCATGTGTTTTTGTACATTTTTTTTGCATATATATAAAAGTCAAGATATGTCCGCTGTCTGCTACTAATCTGGAAGTGTGTATTAGCATGTTGGTGATTGTTAAAGTGACAGCAGAACTCCTCTCTGGTGTCTGAGAGTTGTAAAAAACACTTCTAAACTCATCCCGGTGTGTACTGGAGTCTCACGATTAGGAATGTAACAAAATCCAAATCTCTCAGTACGATATTTTCACGATATACATCTCACGGTACGATATTTATTGTGATATTTTGTGGAGGGTAACAACTTTTAACATTAATATGAACTTTTCTGTTATGTTAATATAAACCTTTTCCTTTTAAAATGCCTTGACAAGACTTAATCCAAAGAACAAAGACTTAAAAGTGCTTAGAACTGTTATTTGTACTTGTAGTTTGCCCTGACTGAGCAAAGGATCATGGTCTATGTAGTTCCCTTTGTCTTTTTTTAACTATTGCTGCACCATAACTCTTCATTTAAGCAAAGAGACTTGATACGATATTATATTTTGGTTATTGTTACATGTGGTTTATGAATATGAATGTGGGTAGATAATTTAAGTTTATTTTTTATTTCCTACAAGGGCGACTCAAATATCCATATATGTGTACATGTATATGTATTTATGTACGTGTGGATATGTTTTTGTATATATGTGTGTATATTTCTGCATAATGACAAGTAAACACTCCAAAGGTGATATAAAAAAAAATTATAATAAAAAAAAAAAAAAGTGTGAACCATGTGATTATGTAAAACAATTGGGGTAGAACTCTATAAGTTTTTTTTTTACTTCATCCTACTCCTTTTGAGCACCAGGTCCCAAATATGTTCATGTACATATCATTATTTTTGTTATCGTTTTTGAATTTTGTTGTACCTGGCTCAAACAAATAAATAAATGAAAATGAATGAAATGAAATGAGTAATAATGTGTTTAATGCAGCTTTGCGCACGTTTGTTTACGTTTTACAGAAACAAAACTTAAAACCACATGGCTCATTTGCATAAACTGTAAGCTTTGAAAAACAGCTCGCTCCTTGTGCGCTGATGCGGCCAACTTTTGTCGGACTAAAGGACACAACTCTATGGAATATATGTGTTCTTTCTGTGTCAAAAGCAACAAGGCAACGGCGGCAGTGTGCGCTGAGTCGACACAGAACTATACTTCGCCCTTTACTCCGCGAGGGTTCTGACTACAGTAGCCTTAATGCTCCGACAATCCATCAAGTGGTACGTCTTCGTAGTTTACCAAAGTTGTACTAAAACATTTTCACAGATTTTTGAGCGCCGTGTACCACATAAAATCGGTTCAAGGTCAGTAAGCACAACAATTAATACATAAGGCAGATTTTAAATGCGCCTTATAGTCCAAAAAATACGGTAATTAAAAGAATCAGAACACATAATGTAAAAGAAGTATTATTTTGGACCACTGCAAACCATCTAAAATGAATTTGGTCTGTTTTCCATGTTTTTAAAGACTGTAAAATCAGGTGCGCCTTTAATTTGTTTTGCGAACTTTGCCAGGTCTATTGGAAGTAAATAAAAATGTTGAAGAATTGTAGTCCTTGGCAACAGGTCACACGCGTTTATAAAGCTGGTAAACTTTTCCAGAGTTGTTCAGTGTACGTGTATGTATAGTTTGTGTGTGTGTCTTACTCTTTGGGGGGGTTGAGGTCCTCGGGTCTGGTCTCAAAGAACACTCGGACCTCCTCGCACTGAGAGATGTAGACAGGCAGCTGGATCAGAGCCTGAGGAGAAACAGAACAACACAGGGTCAACTCAGGCTGGCCCAGGACAGAGGTGCTCCGACACGCAACAAACAAGAAACCAGCGACTAAAGCAGGACTAAAGCAGGACTAAAACAGGACTAAAGCAGGACTAAAACAGGACTAAAGCAGGACTAAAACAGGACTAAAGCAGGAGTAAAAGACTAAAACAGACTAAAACAGGAGTAAAACAACTAAAGCAGGACTAAAACAGGACTAAAGCAGGAGTAAAAAGACTAAACAGGACTAAAGCAGGACTAAAACAAGACTAAAAACAGGACTAAAACAGGACTAAAAGGACTAAAGGACTAAAACAGGACTAAAGGCAGGAAAACAGGACTAAAACAGGACTAAAGGACTAAAACAGGACTAAAACAGGACTAAAAGCAGGACTAAAACAAAAAGACTAAAACAGGACTAAAGCAGGAACTAAAACAGGACTAAAAGCAGGACTAAACAGGACTAAAGCAGGACTAAAACAGACTAAAAACAGGACTAAAGCAGGACTAAACAGGACTAAAACAGGACTAAAGCAGGACTAAGCAGGACTAAAACAAGACTAAAACAGGACTAAAAGCAGGACTAAAACAGGACTAAACCAGGACTAAAGCAGGACTAAACAGGCTAAAGGACTAAAACAAGACTAAAACGAGACTAAAGCAGGACTAAAGCAGGACTAAAACAAGACTAAAAAAAAAAACAGGACTAAAGCAGGGACTAAAACAAGACTAAAACAGGACTAAAAGCAGGACTAAAACAGGACTAAAAACCAGGACTAAAACAGGACTAAAGCAGGTAAAACAGGTAAAACAGGACTAAAACAGGACTAAAACTAAAAAGGACTAAAACAGGACTAAAAGCAGGACTAAAACAGGACTAAAAAAGACAGGACTAAAACAGACTAAAACAGGACTAAAAGCAGGACTAAAACAGGACTAAACCAGGACTAAAAGCAGGACTAAAACAGGACTAAAAGCAGGACTGACTAAACAAGGACTAAAACAGGACTAAACAGGACTAAAACAGGACTAAAACAAGACTAAAACAGGACTAAAGCAGGACTAAAAACAGGAGGACTAAAAGCAGGACTAAAACAGGACTAAACCAGGACTAAAACAGGACTAAAGCAGGACTAAACAGGACTAAAACAAGGACTAAAAGAAAACAGGACTAAAGCAGGACTAAACCAGGACTAAAAGCAGGACTAAAACAGGACTAAAACAGGACTAAAAGCAGGACTAAAACCAGACTAAAACAGGACTAAAGCAGGACTAAAACCAGGACTAAAGCCAGACTAAAGCAGGACTAAACAGCAGGACTAAAACAGGACTAAAAACAGGACTAAAAGCAGGACTAAAAGCAGGACTAAAGCAGGACTAAAGCAGACTAAAACAGGACTAAGCAGGACTAAAACAAGGACTAAACAGACTAAACAGGACTAAAGCAGGACTAAAAAGTAAAACAGGACTAAAACAGGACTAAAACAGGACTAAAGCAGGACTAAAACAGGACTAAAACAGGACTAAAACAGGACTAAAAACAGGACTAAAAGGACTAAAAGGACTAAAGCAGGACTAAAACAGGACTAAAGGACTAAAACAGGACTAAAACACTAAAACAAGACTAAAACAGGACTAAAACAGGACTAAAACAGGACTAAAGCAGGACTAAAGCAGGACTAAACAGGACTAAAAGGCAGACTAAACAGGACTAAAACAGGACTAAAGCAGGACTAAAGCAGGACTAAAGACAGGACAGGACTAAAACAGGACTAAAACAGGACTAAAGCAGGACTAAATCAAGACTAAATCAAGACTAAAGCAGGACTAGAACAGGATTAAACTTGGATCAAACCAGGACACATCTGAAGCCAGTTTAAGAAGACTCAGAGAGGACACTTGGTTTCTAACTATTATATTATTATATATTATTTAAATGTTTCTCTCTCTCTCTCCATTCTTCCTATTCCTCTCTCTCTTTCTCCTACTCCCCTCTCTCTCCCTCTGATTTCTCTCTCTCTTTCTCTCTCTCTGTCCCTTCTATTCCTCTCCCTCCCTCCTATTCCTCTTTCTCCCTGCCATTCCTCTCTTTCTCTCCCTCCCTCCTCCCTCCCTCCTATTTCTCTCTCTCCCTCCTATTCATCTCCTTTTCCCTCCCTCTTATTCGCTCTCTCTCTCCATTCCTCTTATTCCTCTCCCCTCCCTTCAGTTTGTATCTTTGTCTCTTTTAAAGTTCATTTGATTCACTTTTTTTTTTTTCTCTCTCTCTCTCTTTTGGATCGTTTCTTGTTTAGAACAGCAACGACTCCGCAAAACACGGAGCAGTTTTGTTTCCGAACGTCCCGGCCGAGGTCTGAAGTTGTCTCGGAAACTTTCACGGCGGCGAACGGCGGAGATGTTGATGTTTTGGTGAAAGACACGCTGACGTACGAACGCGAAGGTTTTGTGCGGAAACTGAAAATCCCAGTTTAAAACCTTCATTTGGATTTTCCAACACGGGAGGCGAACGAGGGAATTTGGCAGAAAGTTTCCCAATCAAAATTCCAAACACTTAAGAAATTCTCAACAACAAATACTGTGAGCAGAGAGTCTGACGAACGCAGCAAAACTGAGAAGTATATTTAATCTGTCTCTTTGTCCTCCTCCAGTCTGTATCTG